>NW_006777292.1:2945432-3010120 GCF_000442215.2 Lipotes vexillifer | reverse complement strand
ATTCCTGCTTTGTCTTCTTTGGAGTATAATTGAAGAAACAGCTTTGAAGTCTGACAGAACTGGTTTCAACTTGGCCCTGCCACTTGACAGCTGTGTGGATTTCAGCAAGTTACTTAACTTCTATTTATCTTGGTTTCTTTAATCTGTAAATTGAAACTGATATGGAAGCTACTTTGGAGGTTCTTCAGAAGAAAATATCCATAGCTTCTACAATCCTTGTTTCTACAACTGGTCCATCATAGGTATCTATAAATTCCTTCTTCCACTACCATTCCATGTTCCATTGCCCTCAGTCATCCCCTCATCTAGAAATGTCTCCTGATCTAATAGGGTAATTCAAAATTTCATTCCTGAAGAGTCTGAATCACTAGCCTGTATTGGGTTGCTATAGTATGCCATTAACTCTTACCACTGGTCATGGAGACATGAGGAGACACTCTAACTGGTTTATTTTATAGAAGAGGAACTCAAGGTTAGAGATGTGAAAATGCAAGAAGGTAAGCTGTATAAAGGACCATATAAATAACCAGTGTCACATCAGTATGGAGAAAAACAAGTATTATTTAAGAAGGTAGGACTTAACCAGATCTCTAAGGGAAGAGTATGAATAGAGCATTCCAAGGAGGAATGACGGAATCAGCAAAATTATGGCAATCAAAAGGAACATGATATGTTGGGGAAAACAGTAACCAAACCAGTTTGGAGGGAGCAGAAATTTCTTTCAGGGAAGTAGTAGAAGTTATAAGGCTCGAATAGTAGGTTGGGGTCAAAATCTGGGAGCCCTTAAATATCAGAGTTCAGACTCTATCCTGCAACATTGGGGTGCTCTTAAAAGTGTTTTAATATTAGGATGACTTGAAAAAGATGGTGATTTTGAAAGATAAACCAGACACCAAGGAAGGTCAGGGGACTGCACTGGAACCAGATAGACTAGTTAGAAAGTAGGAAGTGATGATGTCTGGGCTGGGGAGACTACAAAAGAAATCAAAAAGAGGAAGCAGACTGATTCATCATTGAAACTTGAGAAAGACGATGAGAGAGGGCTAAACATCAAGAGTGAATTAAAGGTTTCCAGCTTATGTGACTCTGGGAGGGTGAGGGTCTGAGGGGAAAAAAAGAGAGCGGGGAGGCAGAGAAAATAAACTCTTAAACCTGGAAAATTCCTTGCAGATTATCTCCTCCAAGTAGTGTGTTTTACAGATGATGACCAGGTGAATGCTGGTGCTGGAGAAAATGGGAAGACTGCTTTTAGTCAGAGTTCTTAGAATGTGTCTCTCATTACTTTAAAGGCCAGGAATGGAAACATCCACTGATGGAGAACAGCAACAGCCTTAGGCAGAGTTGCATCTGGCCCCTGGGTGGGGCTCATCCTGCTTCTCTTTCTTGTCTGGTCTGTGCAGCCCAGGATCTGCCCTGGGCATGGATAAAATCTTCTTCACCTGGATCTCTGTAGCTTCCCTGTTCCCTTGCCTGGAGTATTCTCTTACCTAAGTCCAGGCCTTTTATTCTGGCCCCAGACTCATCCCCTCCGCTTAGACCTGCCCTGAGCAGATGCATGCTAGCTCCACAATATCCCTTTCTCCATTCTCCTTCAGTCACTCCTTCACATTCATTCATTCAAGGTTTTATAAGTCCTGGAAATACAATAGTAAGCAAGACATGGTTGGTGCCCTCATAGGGCTTACCTGCTGGAATTGAAGGCAGGCCCTTCCCACTAACCCTTCAAAACAAGTAAACAAATAATTAAAACAAAATAATTTAAAATCATGATAAGTACTAGCAAGAAAAACAGGGCTGGGATGTAAAATTATGGAGGGTTTTTACAATCTATGTGGGGAATCAGAATAGTCAAAGAAGGTGCTCTGGGGAGGTGTCACTTGAGTTGAGACCTAAAGGATGAGGAGGAGCCAGAATTCCAGCTATGTGCAAAGACCTGAGAATTTATGCACTCAAGGAATTGAAAGAAGGCCAGAGAGACTGAAGCACAGCGAGTAAGGGGGGAGACATACAACCAGGGAACTAGACAGTGAGGAAAATTCTTTCAGAGAAATAATACAGAATTTTGAATACAATATTAGGTACAAAACTAAGTTTATTTAGAATGAGAAAAGATATCACACAAATTATAAATTTTTAAAAGCTTAGGAACTAAAATTTTAGAATTATTAAAACTTTCTAGTTGTTTGAACCTTTTATCATGAACTGAGCCACTCTAATAATGCTTTCTAACTTCAAGTTTACTTGTCTGACAATAACCATACCAGTTTATTTTTAGTTAGTTTTTTCCATGGTATCTTTTCTCATTATTTTCAACCTTTTGGAAACCTTATGTTTTAAATCTTTTTCTGATAAACAGGGTATTTCTTTTTTTTTTTTTTTTTTTTCTTGCGTTATGTGGGCCTCTCACTGTTGTGGCCTCTCCCATTTGCGGAGCACAGGCTCCGGACGCGCAGGCTCAGCGGCCACGGCTCACGGGCCCAGCCGCTCCGCGGCACGCGGGATCCTCCCGAAACGGGGCACGAACCCGCGCCTCCCGCAACGGCAGGCGGACTCTCAAGCACTGCGCCACCAGGGAAGCCCCAGGGTATTTCTTAAATTCCATCTTTAAAAAAATCTTTATCGGGGCTTCCCTGGTGGCGCAGTGGTTGAGAATCTGCCTGCCAATGCAGGGGACACGGGTTCAAGCCCTGGTCTGGGAAGATCCCACATGCCGCGGAGCAACTGGGCCCGTGAGCCACAACTACTGAGCCTGCGCGTCTGGAGCCTGTGCTCTGCAACAAGAGAGGCCGCGACAGTGAGAGTCCCGCGCACCGCGATGAAGAGTGGCCCCCACTTGCCACAACTAGAGAAAGCCCTCGCACAGAAACGAAGACCCAACACAGCCAAAAATAAATAAATAAATAAATTTATTTTTTTTAAAAAAAAATCTTTATCTTTTAACTAGAGTACTTGGTTCATTTATATTTAATGAAATTACTGATAAATTTGAATTTAAATCTATCATTATTTTCGTCTGAGCCACTTGTTCTATGTTCCTTTTCCCCTCCTTTCATGCCTTCCTTTAGATTGACTGTTTTTTATCATTCTGTCTTTTCCATCTATGAGTTTGAATGTTGCACATACATTTTGCACTCTCTTCATGATTAACCCAGTGCATCTTTGAAATATCAAAGTCTGATGCTAATCTTTACTTTTACCCGCCCCCTGAAAAAATGCAAGAAACTTGGAGTACCTTAACTATCTCTTCTTCGCCTCCAAAAAATTATATGTAGTATTATGTATTTTGATTGCATATAGTTTCAAAACCCCACATGTTGTTATTATTATTGTTGCTTTATATAGTTAATGGTCATTTAGATTCACCTACATATTTACCACCTTCTTTGCTCTCCTTTCCTTTTACATCACAGAGCTTCCATCTGGCATCATTTTCCTTCTTAGTGAACAATATCCATTAAATTTTTCTTTAGTGTGTGTCTGTTGGCAGGAATTTTATATTTCCATCAACAGTGTATGAGGGTTCCAATTTCTCCACGTCCTCCCCAAGACTTACCATCCATCTTTTAAATTATAACCACCCTAGTGGTGTGAAGTGAAATCTCATCATGCTTTTGATTTGCATTTCCCTAATGACTAATGATAGTGAGCATCTTTTCATGTGTTTATTGGTCATCTGTATATCTTCTTTAGAGAAATGTCTACTCAAATTCTTAGCCCATTTTTAAATTGGGTTATTTATCTTTTTATTATTGAGTTGAATGAGTTCTTTATATATTCTGGATACCAATCCCTTATCAGATATACAAACTGAATATGTTTTCTCCCACTTTGTGGATTATCTTTTCACTTTTGTGATGGGATTGTTTTTAGCAAAAAAGTTTTTAATTTTAATGAGGTCAAATTTATCTATTTTTTCTCTTGTTGTTTGTGCGTTTCACATCTAAGAAACCATTGTTTAATCAAGGCAGTTAAGATTTACTCCTATTATTTCTAAGAGTTTTATAGCTTTAGCTCTCACAGTGAGGTTTATGATCTACTTTGAGCTGATTTTTGTATACACTGTGAGTTACAGGTTCAAGTTTATTCTTTTGCATGTGGATATACAATTGTCCCAGCAATAATATTTTTAACATCTTTATTGGAGTAAAATTGCTTTACAGTGGTGTGTTAGTTTCTGCTTTATAACAAAGTGAATCAGCTATAGATATACATATATCGCCATATCTCCTCCCTCTTGCATCTTCCTCCCACCCTCCCTATGCCACCCCTCTAGGTGGTCACAAAGCACCGAGCTGATCTCCCTATGCTATGTGGCCAGCAGTACTTTTTGAAAAGACTGTTCTTTTACCATTGAATTGTCTTGGCATTCTTATCAAAAGTTAGTTTACCATAATATAAGGTATTATTTCTGTATTTTCAATTCTACCCCATTTATCTATATGTCTATCCTTCTGTCGGTACCACACTGTCTTTATTACTATATCTTTGTAGTAAATTTTGAAATAGGAAAATGTGAGTCCTACAGTTTTGTTGTTTTTCAAGATTGTTCTGCCTTGCATTCTCATATGAATTTTAATATCAACCTGTCCCTTTCTTGGAGAAAATCAGCCAGGATTCTGATAGGGACTGTGTTGAATTTGTAGATAAATTAGGGGAATATTGCCAGCTTGACAACACTAAGTATTCCAATCCAGGAGCATGCATATTTTTCCATTTATTTAGATTTTCTTTCATTTCTTCCACCAATGTTTTGTAGTTTTCAGTGTACAAGTCTTGCATTTCTTTTGTTAAATTTATATCTAAGTATTTTATTATTTTTTATGCCATTGTAAATTGCATTGTTTTCTTAATTTCATTTTCAGAAGGTTCATTGTTAAGTGTAGGAAAATGCAACTTTTCTTTGTGTGTTGATCTTATACCCTGTAACTTTGCTGAATTTATTAGTCCTAATAGTTTTTTTAGTGGATTTTTTAGGATGTTCTCTACACAAGATCATGTCATCTGTGACTAGAGATGGTTTTATTTCTTCCTCTCCAATCTGTGTGTCATTTATTTATTTATTTATTTTTCCCAGTTGTCCTTGCTAGAACCTTCAGTACAATGATAAATAGAAGTGACAAGAGCAAATATCCTTTTCTTGTTCCTGATATTAAGGGGAAAACATTCAGTGTCACTCCTTTTTTTTTTTTTTATATTTATTTATTTGGTTGTTCCAGGTCTTAGTTGCAGCATGCGGGCTCCTTAGTTGTGGCATGCAAACTCTTAGCTGTGGCTTGCATGTGGGATCTACTTCCCTGAACAGGGATCAAACCCAGGCCCCCTGCATTGGAAGCACGGAGTCTTATCCACTGCACCACCAGGGAAGTCCCCAGTGTCACTCTTTATGTATCTGGTTCCCTGATGAAATTTTTAAGCTCCAAATGTATCTCTATGAAGTTAGTAAGCATAGTAGTTCTACAGTCTATATCTGATAATTCCAGTATCTGATGTCTCTGTGGAGCTACTTTTTCTGCTAGTTCTGGCTTATACTTTTATCTCTTAGTGTATCTCATTGTTTTGAAGCCATTTTCATTTTTAATTACTTGCAGAAGTAATTTGAGGCCTTAAATGGTGCTATCTTCCTTCAGAGGAAATTTTTTTCCCCTTCTGCCAGGTACCTATGGGCCCCCTTGCTGTTGGGAACCAAGGTTTTCTGAGTTGCCAAGATGACCTACCAAAGTATAGTCATATCCTTATTCCCAAGGCACAACTTGTTGAGGTCTCATTCCTGAACAGTGAGTGTTTCAACGTTTTTTCCACCCTTGGACTGTGCTGGACTCCAATCCTTACCTCTGCCAAGATAGAGTATAGTTCTACCTTTCATTCTTTTCCCTGAAATGAGCATATGCCCCCAGGATAAAAACATTTTTGAATGGTGCAACTTTCATTTTGAATGGTGCAGGAATCTCAACCTCCTGATTCCAAATCCCTCCTACACTAACCCGCCAAAAGTGTAGCTTTGTCCCAATCAATGAACACCTCCAGGGCAGAAGCAGCTGAGGCTTATCTCTCTGAACTATCTTTCTCAAGCTGATCACAACCTCATAATTATTCACTATCATTTTTCCTCACTATTACTTTTAAGACTTCTTTTTCTGTCCAGCTTTTTTAGTTGTCTTCAGAGGAAATGTTATTACCAAATCCAGAAAATTCCTTTTCATCTTAATAAGTTTGCTCTCCAAATAGAAGAGGATATTCCTCTTTATAGATGAAGCCCAACTAATTATTGAAGAAAGAATGACAAATTTTGAATATCACTGTTTTATAAACCTAGTGAAGTAATGAATCTAAGTATTGAATTATTAGCTGCTAAGATCACAAGAAGAGGGACAATCAGACATTGCAAGCCTCCTAATAGAAAAAACACAATGCCACTATGAAGTAGTAATCTCAAAAAAAAAAAATCACACCTGAATTTAATCAAGCCTCTAAATCCATCTACAAATCTATCTACAAGAAATACTAAGGAAAAAGGGGCATATTAAAATGTAACATAAAGATGTAATAGGCAAAATACAGATTGTGAGACGCTCATGAGAAATAGCTTGGTTTCTTTAACAAATAAATTGCATGGGAAAAAAAGAGGATTGGGGGACTTAGAGATTAAAATAGATTTATGAGACATATGAAAGAATCACATTGCACAGATCTTATTTGGATTCTGATATTTTAAAAACTATTGAAACTATGAAATTTATGATACAACTGAGAATTTGAATACTGAATCAAAATTATTTGATAACATCTTTAAATATTATTACATTTTAAAGTATGCTAATACTATTGTGGTTATGTTTAGCAAAAAGAAGTGTGTATGTGTGTGTACATCCATATGTACATACAAATGTATATGTACATACATACATACATAATATGTGTATATTATACTATACACACATATATAGTATAAAAGTTATAAGTGCAAATGTTACTGAACCAAACTTTAGTCCACTTGCCAGTGCGCAGTAAAGCCAATCTACTGACACCGGCTTGTGGTGAAGGAAAGTGCAGCATTTATTGCAGGGCGCCAAGCAAGGAGCTCGGGCCTTTTAAACACTAGCTGCCCAGACTCCTTGCTTGGCACCCTGCAATAAATGCTGCAATTTCCTTCACCGCAACCCGGTGTCAGTAGATTGGCTTTACTGCGCATGGGCAAGTGGACCCAGGTTTGGCTCAGTAACACAAATATTAAGATGTCCGAGAGTTGTTTAAAACTAACACAGGAAGGTAAGAAGTGGATGGGGATGTGGAAGCAGGGGAAAGAAAGAAGACTGTGTGGAGAATAGGAGAATGGGTTGGTAACAACAAGAATGCAGAAAAGGAGCCCATTTGGGAGCCTACTGTTGTGTCCAGGTGAGAGATGATGGTGACCCAGACTAAGTCAATGAAGCAACGTGGAAATTTTTTATTATTTGAAGGTGGCCTTGATTGTAAATTGAATGTCTGGATCAGGGAAAGGGAAGAACCAAAGGTCACTTCTTAAGGAAACCCTCATATATTGTTGGTGGGAATGTAAACTGGTGCAGCCACTATGGAGAACAGCATGGAGATTCTTCAAAAAAATTAAGACTCTAACTACCAAACTACCAAATGATCCAGCTATCCCACTTCTGGGTATTTATCCAAAGAATACAAAAACACTAATTCTAAAAGATATATGTATCCCTATGTTTATCACAACATTATTTACAATAGCCAAGATATGGAAACAACCTAAATGCCCACCAACAGATGAATGGATAAAGAAGATGTGAGATACACACACACACACACACACACACACACACAATGGAATACTACTCAGGCATAAAAAAGATGAAATCTTGCCATTTGCAACAGCCTGGATAAACTTGAGTATATCATGCTAAGTGAAATAAGTCAGATGAAGAAAGACAGATACTGTATAATTTTACTTATATGTGTAATAAAAAAAATGAACAAACCAAACCAAACAAAAGCAAACACAGCAATACAGAGAACAGAATAGTGGTTAACAGAGGGAAAGGAGTAGGGAGGAGGGTGAAATGGGTAAAGGGGGTCAACTGTGTGATGATGGATGGAAACTATTTTTGGTGGTGAACACACTGTAGTGTATACAGAAGTAAAAATATAATGTTGCACACATGAAACATATAATGTTATAAACTAATGTTACCTGAATAGAAAATAAATTTAAAAATAATAAAAATAAAAATACCTAACAGCCAAAAACAAAAAAAGTGACTTCTCAGTTTCCAGTTTGAATAACTGAGTTGATGTGGTAACACTTACAGAGAAAACTTGAGAACAGGTGTGGGGAAGGGCAGGTTGGTGGGGAACAGACTTCTGCTGACATTTGTTACACTTTGACTTTGAGATTTCTGTGAGAAATCCATGAATACATAAGAAGATAGTTGCCAAGGAAAGATTATATAATTTGGAATGAACTTATATCAATGAAAACATGATTTTTAAATCTAGATGAATTAATAAGCCTAGTCAGGAGGAGAACATAAAGGCAAACATTTATTGAAGCCTAATATATCAGGCACTCAATAGATTTACAGTCTAGATGGGGGAGACAAGTCAGTGGTAAATGCTGTGATAAACACGGGCCAAGTAGAGTGTTGAGTGGGGGTGTGAGGCAGGATCACTCTCTATTCTAGCTCCCCAACCAGTTACAGGGGATGGACTGTGAAAAAGGGTCAAGAAATGTAAACTGAATTATGTCTGAGATGTTGTCACTGTCTGAACTGTTCAACTTCCTCCAAAGGAAATTGCAATTTTTATTGATAAAATCATTCTTCTAGCCTTGTCTTTTTAAAAAATGAATTTTAAAAGCTTTAGGCACAGGGTAGCATGTCATGCCCAGCATTTTGGATGCTCTCAGTATCAGGACAAGATGGAGCCTGAAGCTGCTGGTCAGAGCAGCCATGAGCAAACTAGGCTCCAATTTTCCTTGGTAGGAAGGCACTGGAACAGCCAAACAGGATGAGGGGAGAAGCCAGGCCAAGAGTACATTCTCGCTGGCTCACAAGGTCTGTTTATGCAACCCCTCATGCCCTTCAAGTTTTCTCCCACCCTGAATGCACAGGCTGTGAGTGAGTGCTAGTTTATGGGCACGGCTGATTCCAGTCTCTAATATCATCTCCTAATGTTTTATGACGTGTTGAGAAGACCTCTGGCAAAAAGTCTCTGTTTGAATTCCTTTTATTATTTTCTCGTTTGTGATGTATCAGGCCAGAGGACGTGTGCAACCTGATCAACCTAGTAAAAATTTTAATCCCTTCTATTTTTATGGCCTTCCAGGAAAAATTCCATTTAGGGGAAAAGGAATGAGTTTCAGAACTAATTCACAAACATCCTGTCAACATGTTACCAAAAATGGGGCCCAGCCTTGTCAGGGGTCTCAACTCATCTAAAAGTTTTCCTAATAGTTTTTGTTTAAAACGTGGTGCGTTGGAGCACTTGGGAAGCAGAGACTTGAGCAGGGGATGGGTAAAGGGTTCACTGAGAGTGTGTGTGTGTGTCTGTGGGAGGAATGGAGGAAAAGACTTAGGAGTGAAGAGTTGTTAGGATGCCTATTTCCAAGGCCTTTAGTCCACAGAAACTGAAGGTCTTTCTTGCTACCAAATCACTCAAAATACTAATCACAGCTAAAGTCACAATCTCTTTGGTTCTCACAAAAAGCCTGTGAAGTAGGTATTCCACACATTACAACCCCATTTTCCAGATGGGAAACTAAAGCTGGGAAAAGCTAAATGACTTGTTCAGGGCCATATGGCTTAGTGAGCAACAGCTTTGACCTGGTCACTTCTGACGTCCATGTCTAGTTTTGTTCCTGCCCTGTGCATGGGCCAAACTACCTTCTACACAGAAGATTGCTCCCCAGTATAAACACTCCCCCACCTCTATTCAAAGAGCCTGGGAACCAAAGGAGGGCAAATTTGAGAGTAACATACACAAGAGCTGCAGCATCATTCCATGTATAGCATCTTCAGTCTAATGATTCTTACCTCCTTTTTATCTCACTCTCACGATAGTTCATGTACACCTGGGATCACCGCAGCAGCGTAGGATCACCCATCTGTAATTCCAGTACTTTGTCTCTCACTTAAAGAAAAGCATAGCAAAATTCAGGTAAGAGCGATATTAAATCAGCTCTAATTTATCTTCATGTAAGTCATTCACAAACATTCCATAATTAGTAAGAACAAGTTATTAGTAGCACCGATTACTTGCAATGTAGTTTCAAACTGTCACCAGAAGTGACACCTGTTGTTCCATCCCAGTGATAACCACTTATTCTTTTTCACATCTACTACTGTTTCCTATTCACAACCACACACTCACTTTCACTAATTGAGGTCAGACAACATGCCTGCCTTCAGATAATACCAAGAGAGACAAGAGACCTGTCCCCATGGAGAAGGCTATGCATGGAGGTGTGTCAGAGGAACGGCAATGGTGAATGACTCCCAAACTGAATCCCAACACCATAAGTGCAGGTATGACACAAGAGATAAATCAGTAATGGAGAGGCAAAACACAATGAAAAGCGAGATCATCTCAGTATCATATGTTAGTGAATCATCAAAGGATTAATAGGATTCTACCAGAGGAGTTAGCTATATTTATTCTATCAGCTAACGAATACATTTTTAAAATCTTAAATCTGACACTGATCACTGCTCACTCAAAATCTATAATGGTGCTATGCTGTTTTACCAGGGATTCCTGTCCAGTATTATCTGTATCAAAAAATGAAGATATGATATGTAGCCTCAGCTAGTGCCCCAGGGCCACTCTCTTCACTGACTGACTCTTAAGCCCAGTTTTACAATCATCACTCCATACTTTTTCCACTCTCTTTAATCCCTCAAATAGAAACTCACACCATACTCCCACACTCCACGTCCAAATGCACAGAT
This sequence comes from Lipotes vexillifer, assembly GCF_000442215.2. Taxonomy (NCBI): domain Eukaryota; kingdom Metazoa; phylum Chordata; class Mammalia; order Artiodactyla; family Lipotidae; genus Lipotes; species Lipotes vexillifer. The sequence continues at coordinate 2,999,171 of NW_006777292.1, read as the reverse complement.
GACCTATCCTCCTAGGAGGTTTTGTGAAGCCTGAAGCTTATACAATTTGGGGAGAGGGGTTCTTTAAGGAAAAGAATACAAAAAAAAAAAGAATACAAAATGATGAATACAATAAAGAAATAATGCAAAGCACAAATTCTTTAAATGTGGAAAATACATCATCATAATATATATAAAAAATACATAATGTTTTTAGTAATTAACTGCCTGACATATCTTTATATTTTTCTTACAATTTTTTGCCTGCAAACTCTGTGATCATCTCTTCATATGACAATGGCTTTATAATATGATTTTTTATAGAGAGAACAGAAAGGTCATTATCTTTCCCTTAGCATAGTTGATCAAAATTTGTGGGTTTTTTAAATTGATATTTTAGGAGAGTTTCTTTCAATTTCCCAATTCTGTTAACTGGTGATGTGAAGCAAATTTTTAGGATCATTGTCAAATTTAGGAAAACCTCTATTAAGTTTCTTTCATATATAAGCTATAAGATATGGAAGAAATTCCCATAGATTAGTTTATGACTCCTTATTTTTCAAACTTTGTTTCTCCTCCACTATCCACACACTCCTGACACCTAGCACTGTAGAAAATGTTCGTTTGGGGTTATGACCTTTGGCCGCACACCTTCATGTCATGATGCCAGGCTAAGTCAGCTCAGTGGGCTGTAGAGTATCCCTGGATATCATTCCTACACTGGGATTGCTACGAATGACTTAACTATACACAGAAGTGACTGAGAACTAAATAAATACACCCCACTAAACCTAATCAAATATATCCCCAACTTATTTCCCTGTAGCCAGATCCTCAGAATGTCCTCCACACTCCAATGTCAATCCACATGAGGGAAAAGTGTGACAAATAGGAAGCTGGAGTGGAAAGAGACAGCAATCTTAACCAAATGCAGTTTAAATATTGTACTTTTGCAAATCTTATAAAAACATGTGAACACATTGCTAGAAAAGGGAGGGGCCCATGAAAGTAAGGGGTTCTGAAGCTTTAAGTTTCATTAGATTCATGGTAAATCTACCTCTGTCTCTTAAGGGATTTGTAGTCATCCTACATAAACTTCCTCAGTTCCTCTCCATTCTTTTTCAAAATGTGCCCATATCTTTAGCTATCCTCTGACGGTTCCCTTCTGTTTCTGGAGAAAAAGCATACAAACCTATTTGCAATAACAACCCTTCCATTTAATCCCCTCTCTGCTGAGCTCTTGCCCAATCCATCATCCCTTCTTTTTTATCTCACCCTTCCCTGCACTATTAGTTTCTTTGACTCAGCCTAGAAATATACCAAAGTCCCAATACACCTTAAGGTGTTTAGACTGTGCTCTTCATCTTATCCCCATATCTGCTTTTTCTTTGTGTTCTCCATTTTTATTATGACTTCCATCATCATCCTAGACCCACAGGCTACAAGATTGACATATTTCACTCCTATATGAACCCTTTTGCCAAGTTTGGTCAAGTGTACATCCACAATATCTTTCTTAATCAGACACTCCATTTTTATATGACCTATATATAGTAAACAAACTAGGCTCTTAAGTCTATAGTCTTCCTGCTCTTACCCAGCCAAATACTGAGTTGACAGAGTGGACCACTGTTGTTTTTGTCTGCCGAGCATTCACCCTCCTTTCTTACTGTCAATAACAATACCCCGATTTTTTGTTGAGAAGCCACCCCACCCCCATCCTCAGTCCATCCATCTGTGGGCATAGACCTAAACATGGACAATCAGAGAATTCCATTTCCCTGGCCATAGTGATCAGTTCAAATGTGGGCATAAACGACTTACCCAGAACAATGAGACTCCATTCTGAGTTTGGGGTGTTTTTTCTTAATTACTGGGGATGAGGAACTGGTAATGATATCTTACTGGATCTCTCACTAATAAATGGGTTAAATAAAATCTTGACACATTTATTTTACATTTGTATTGGAATCATGATTTTACCTTTTTTTTTTTTTTCAATTAATGATCTTTCTGGAGGTCCTCCACCAAGATGCTCAATGAATTCACCTGACACAACTGAGTAAACTGCATTGCCAGGAAAGTGCACCCAATGGATAGCTTGAGGCCAGACACATATTATCTTTGCTCCCAGAGATGAATGCCAAACAGCAATTTATCTTGAACTTTGCTGACTCTCCACTTCTCTAGTTCGTTTGTTTTTTTTTAATTTCCACTAATCGTGTATGTGTATATTTCATTTATGACTGATCAATTATTCCCCATCAGTGTCAGCAAAGATTAGGAATTTGGTTTGAATGTATGACTATTTTGGCAATCTCCAAAACTGCATTAATAGACTGTAGAGATCTTTTTATGTTGTCGTTGCATTAGAGAAGACAGAATTTGTTTGTTTGGTTCGTCTATTTGTTTATTTTGAGCTCATGCCAGTCAAGAATTTGTGCTCACTGGGAAGGAGAACTGTTCTTTGATATCTAGACCAGAGTGTTTTGCTATTTCTGTGCCAACTCTTGACTGGTGGCTGAAATTATAGAACTGAAGCATTAAGCTCTCCATCTGTATGTCTATGTCTATAATTCAGAAAGGCTTCTACCTCTCTTTGTCGGTGTGTAATGTTTTCCTAACTTCCAAGGGTATTAATAAATTAGATCATGAAATCTCATAAAGGAGCTCTGTTCTGATTAATTACACAAGAGACAAATAAGGCCAGGAGTCTCAGGCTATTTGAGCTACCTCAAGAAGGGAAGAATTCACCCAAACTTATAGACACTGCAGGTGGAATCTGATGGAGTTCATTGGCTTTGGTTTCCTAGCTTCAAGTTTCCCAAATAATAGAGGCCTTTAAAAGTCCAATCTAAGATTCCTTTTGAAAATTTCCAAATAAAAATTAATTTTTTAACTCTTCAATACTGTATGACTCTTGATTTGGCAAAGCAAATTTAAGGAGGCCTGTATAGTAAATTAACATTCTTGTTTCACCTATGATAAATAATAAAGCCAAATCTAATGAGTCAGATTTATTCTGTGATAACGTTTTTCTCTTTTTTTTTCAAGATTATTATGATCACAAGGTGGAAGAACTACCAGAAAATTTTGTCAAAACGTGGAAATGAACAGAAAAAGATTAGAGGGTATTTTGCCTAGCTCACCAGGTTACCTCAGCCTTTCCATGTCTTTGAGCTATTTCACAACTCTGTAAATTGTAAATAACTAATAGCAATGTAGATGATATTTTCCATAGTAATGCAAGTTATGCCTAGTGAAGAACCTATTGATTCCCAGCACCTTCTCCCCTACCCTTGTAGAAAAAGACAGTTTTCAAATTTAAAAATTTTTTTAATTGAAGTATAACTGAAAAATAACATTAAAATTTTAGAACTTTTTCTGGCTATTTTTACATGTCTCCCTTTCCCTCTAAATATTAGAATTAGTTTGTCTGGCTTTTAAAAATAATTTTGGCATTTTTCACTGGGATTGCATTAAATTTATAGATTAAGTTACAAATTATAACTTTGTGAAGTTGAGTTTTTGTTTGTTTGTTTCTTTGTTTGCGGTAGGCGGGCCTCTCACTGTTGTGGCCTCTCCCATTGCAGAGCACAGGCTCCGGACGCGCAGGCTCAGCGGCCATGGCTCACGGGCCCAGCCGCTCCGTGGCATGTGGGATCTTCCCAGATCAGGGCATGAACCTGTGTCCCCTGCACCAGCAGGCAGACTCTCAACCACTGCACCACCAGGGAAGACCTAGAGAATTTTTAATTTCATTGATTGTGTTGTTCATCATTGTTTGTTTGCTCTTTAGTTCTTCTAGGTCCTTGTTAAACATCTCTTGTATTTTCTCCATTCTACTTCCAAGATTTTGGATCATCTTTACTATCATTACTCTGAATTCTTTTTCAGGTAGACTGCCTATTTCCTCTTCATTTTTTAGGTCTGGTGGGTTACCTTGCTCCTTCATCTGCTGTGTGTTTCTCTGTCTTCTCATTTTGCTTAACTTACTGTGTTTGCAGTCTCCTTTTTGCAGGCTGCAGGTTCATAGTTCATGTTGTTTTTGGTGTCTACCCCCAGTGGCTATAGTTGGTTCAGTGGTTTGTGTAGGCTTCCTGGTAGAGGGGACTAGTACCTCTGTTCTGGTGGATGAGGCTGGATCTTGTCTTTCTGGCGGGCAGGTCCACGTCTGGTGGTGTGTTTTGGGGTGTCTGTGACCTTATTAGGATTTAGGCAGCCTCTCTGCTAATGGGTGGGGTTGTGTTCCTGCCTTGCTAGTTGTTTGGCATAGGGTGTCCAGCACTGTAGCTTACTGGTCGTTGAGTGGAGCTGGGTCTTGGCGTTGAGGTGGAGATGTCTGGGAGATATTTGCCATTTGATATTACATGGAGCTAGGAGGTCTCTGGTGGACTAATGTCCTGAAGTTGGCTCTCCCACCTCAGAGGCACAGCCCTGATGCCTGGCTGGAGCACCAAGAGTCTGTCATCCACACAGCTCAGAATAAAAGGGAGAAAGAAAGAAAGAAGATAAAATAAAATAAAATAAAGTTATTAAAATAAAAAGTAAAAAATAATTATTAAAAATTTTTTTAAAGTAATAAAAAAAGGAAAGAAAGTAAGGAGCAACCAAACCAAAACACAAATCCACCAATGATAACAAGTGCTAAAAACTATACTAAAAAAAAAAAAACGGACAGAACCCTAAGACAAATGGTAAAAGCAAAGCTATACAGACAATATCACCCACAGAAGCATACACATCACACTCCCAAAAAGAGAAAAAGGGGAAAATATATATTGTTGTTCCCAAAGTCCACCTCCTCAATTTGGGATGATTCGTTGTCTAAAGGAGGGAAGGAAGGAAAGAAAGAACGAAGATAAAGTAAAATAAAATAAAGTTATTAAAATAAAAAGTAATTATTAAGAAAAAAATTTAAAAAAAAAAAAAGGACGGATAGAACCCTAGGACAAATGATGGAAGCAAAGCTATACAGACAAAATCTCACACAGAAGCATACACATACACACTCACAAAAAGAGGAAAGGGGGAAAAAATCATAAATCTTGCTCCCAAAGTCCACCTCCTCAATTTGGGATGATTCGTTGTCTATTCATGTATTCCACAGCTGCAGGGTACATCAAGTTGATTGTGGAGATTTAATCCGCTGCTCCTGAAGCTGCTGGGAGATTTCCCTTTCTCTTCTTTGTTCGCACAGCTCCCGGGGTTCAGCTTTGGATTTGGCCCTGCCTCTGTGTGTAGGTCGCCTGAGGGCGTCTGTTCTTCGCTCAGATAGGACAGGGTTAAAGGAGCTGCTGATTCGGGGACTTTGGCTCATTCAGGCCGGGGGTAGGTAGGGATACGGAGTGCGGGGCGGGCCTGGGGCGGCAGAGGCCAGCGTGACATTGCAACAGCCTGAGGCGCACCGTGCGTTCTCCCGGGGAAGTTGTCCCTGGATCCCGGGACCCTGGCAGTGGCGGGCTGCACAGGCTCCCGGAAGGGGGGTGTGGATAGTGACCTGTGCTCGCACACAGGCTTCTTGGTGGCTGCAGCAGCAGCCTTAGCGTCTCATGCCCGTCTCTGGGGTACGTGCTGATAGCCGCAGCTCACACCCGTGTCTGGAGCTCCTTTAAGCAGCGCTCTTAAACCCCTCTCCTCGCGCACCAGGAAACAAAGAGGTAAGAAAATGTCTCTTGCCTCTTGTGCAGGTCCAGACTTTTCCCCGGACTCCCTCCCGGCTAGCCGTGGCGCACTAACCCCATGCAGGTTGTGTTCACGCCGTCAGTCCTCTCCCTGCGCTCCGACCGAAGCTGGAGCCTCAGCTCGCAGCCCCGCCCGCCCCAGCGGCTGACCAGACAAGCTTCTCCGGCTGGTGAGTGCTGGTCAGCCCCGCTCCTCTGTGCGGGAATCTCTCCGCTTTGCCCTCCGCACTCCTGTTGCTGTGCTCTCTCCTCCGCGGCCCCGAAGCTTTCCCCCTCCGCCACCCGCAGTCTCCGCCCGCGAAGGGGCTTCCTAGTGTGTGGAAACCTTTCTTCCTTCACAGCTCCCTCCCATTGGTGCATGTCCTGTCCCTATTCTTTTCTCTCTGTTTATTCTTTTTTCTTTTGCACTACCCAGGTACGTGGGGACTTTCTTGACTTTTGGAAGGTCTGAGGTCTTCTGCCAGCGTTCAGTAGGTGTTCTGTAGGAGTTGTTCCACGTGTAGATGTATTTCTGGTGTATCTGTGGGGAGAAAGGTGATCTCCTCGTCTTACTCTTCCGCCATCTTCTGATGCGGTACACGGGCCTCTCACTGTTGTGGCCTCTCCTGTTGCGGAGCACAGGCTCCGGACGCATAGGCTCAGCAGCCATGGCTCACGGGCCCAGCCGCTCCGCGGCATGTGGGATCTTCCGGGACCGGGTCATGAACCCGTGTCCCCTGCATCGGTAGGCAGACTCTCAACCACTGCGCCACCAGGGAAGCCCGCCTATGAATATTTTTAACACATTTTTATTAATTGAGGACAATCAAGAGTTTGTGACAGATAGATAAATGATAGATATCCAAATATGTGTTCTTGTACAAACTGTAAAGTTAGGTGAATAGGAGTAACTTGGAAAAGTTAGAAATAAACTGAATAAAACTAATGGTGAAATGTTAAATACTTATCAATTGAGTTCTGTTTCCAGCCCTATGGTACCAATGAAGGTCAGAAAAATTCCTCTTTGTACTGAACATTTTTTTAAAAGCTGGAATATACATAATTCATGGCTGAGCTGAAAGAAGAATGAGAGTACATTGAAAAGACAGGAATAACAATACTAGAATCATACTTAACCTGCAGAAAAGCTGGAACAGCCTTCCAATTTCAGCCCTGAAATACAAAGCTTCTAAGTCATCATTCCTATCTTTAGTAAAGTCTTCCCAGTGCAAAATTTTAAACTAGGAGATAAGTAAGTGAAGGTAGTCTTAGCTGTCTACAGAGGTCTGGGCTTGTCCTTGCTCAAGAGATTTTCATAAATTCAATGAAATTATGACAGCCCAAAAAAGAGATCATGCAAATTAACATTGTTTAAAAATAACTAGAGACAAGTGAAAAAAACCCACAACATACCAAACTTATGGGATGCATCAAAAGTGGAGCTAAGGGAGAAATTTAAAGCACTAACCACTTACATTAAAAAATAAGAAAGATCTCTAATCAAACTAACTTTACAACTTAAAGAACAGGAACAACAAACAAAACCCAAAGCTAGCAGAAGGAAGGAAATAACAGATTAGAGCAGAGATAAAGAAAATTTAGAATAGTAAACAACAGAGAAAATCAATAAAAACAAAAATTGGTTCTTCAAAAAGATCAACAAACTGACAAACCTTTAGCTGCATAGACTAAGATAAAGAGGAAAGACTCAAACTACTAAAAAACAAATGAAAGTAGGGACATTACTACAAATTCTACAGCAATAAACAGAATTATAGGCAGTTTTGGTCCAAGATGGTGATGTGGAAAGATCCTGAACCCACTTCCTCCCATGGACACTGAATCTATAACTATTATACATATGGAGCAATTTCCACTGGGGGGGGAAAAAAACCTAAAAGCCAGCTGAGTAACACCTACATATCAGGGAAACAAGAAAGAAGCCACATTGAGCAGGTTGCTGGTATAACCTGGAAAGGAATTCGTAAACTGAACTGGAACCTTGATTTTTGTGATTGCAGTCCAAGGGACACCTCTATATCACCTGGCTCTGGTGGCCAGTGGGACTTATACTTGTGGTCCACAGGACTGTATATATTTGCATACTTTAAAAGCTGCAGCCTGAGGGCTTGGCTCCCAATCAGACTGAATCTAGGTGCTGACAGAGAACCTTCCCTTTAGGACACCGACAGGCCTTGGCACACCCTCAGATACTGGGAGCCACTAAAAATGGGCTGTATGGATAATCACAAAGGTTTGAGAGATAATAAAGAGTTAGGGCAGGGTTGAACAATAAGGTTCATCTACACAAGGCCATTCCATCAAGACTGGAAGAGGTGACTGTTTTATCTAATGAATAGAAACTAACAGAGTCAAGGAAAAAGAAGAAGCAGGGGATTATGTTCCAAATAAAGGACAGACAAAACATCAGGAAAAAAATAAAGTCCTTAATGAAATGAAGATAAGAGATTTACCTGATAAAGAGTTAAAAAATAATAGCCACTAAGATGCTAACCAATGCAAGAGGGAAGAGATATGGGAACATATGTATATGTATATGTATAACTGATTCACTTTGTTATAAAGCAGAAACTAACACACCATTGTAAAGCAATTATACTCCAATAAAGATGTTTAAAAAAAATGCTAACCAAACTCAGGAATGATAAATGCAGTGAGAACTTCAACAAAGAAACAGAAAATATATGAAAATACCAAATAGAAGTCACAGATATATATATATATATATATAGATAGATAGATAGATAGATAGATACACTGACCAAACTGAAACATGCACTAGAGAGGTTCAACAGCATGCTAGATGAAGCAGAAGAAATGATCAGTAAACTCAAAGACAAGGCAGTGGAAATCACCAAATCAGAGGAGCAACAAAAGTAAAAATAATAATAATAATAAATAAAGTGAAGATAGCTTAAGGAACTTAAAGAGACAACACCAAGGTAACAAACATTTGCATTATAGGGGCTCCAGAAGAAGAGAGATAGAGAAAGGGGCAGAAAACTTATATGAAAAAATAATGACTGAAAACTTCCCTAACTTGGGAAAGGAAACAGACATCCAGATCCAGGAAGACCAGAGAGTTCCAAATAAGATGAGCCCAAAGAGACCCACATCAAGATACTTTACAATTTAAGTCAAGAGTTAAAGACAAGGAGAGAATTTTTAGAGGAGCAAGAGAAAAGCAACTTGTTATATACAAGGGAATCCCCATAAGACTGTCAGAAGATTTTTCAGCAGAAATGTTATAGGCCAGAAGGGAGTGGCAAAATATATATCTCATGTTCATGGATCAGAAGAATTAATATTGTTTAAATGTTCATACTGCCAAAGCCATCAGTAGATTAAATCTAATCTCTATCAAAATTCCAATGACATTTTTCACAGAAATAGAAATCCTAAAATTCATAGGGAACCATAAAAGACCCCGAATAACCAAAACAATCTTGAGAAGGAAGAACAAAGTTGGAGGTATCACACTTCCTGCTTCTAAACTGTACTACAAAGCTATACTAATCAAAATAGTGTGGTACTGGCAAAAAAAAATACACATTAGACCAACACAACAGAATAGAGGACCCCAAAATAAACAAACCCCTGCATATATGGTCAACTAATATTTGGAGCCAACAAGGGAGCCAAGAGTATTCAATGGGGAAAATATAGTCTCTTTAATAAATGGTGCTGGGAAACTGGAAGACCACATGTAGAAAAATGAAACTGGACCCATATCTTACACCCCTCACAAAAATTAACTCAAAATGCATTAAAGACTTAAAATAAGACCCAAAACCATGAACTCCCAGAAGAAAGCATAGTCTGTAAGCTCCTTGACATCAGTCTTCGTGATGACTTTTTGATCTGACTCCAAAAGCAAAGGCAAAAAAAGCAAAAATAAACAAGTGAGACTATATCAAACTTATAAGCTTTTGCACAGCAGAAGAAATCATCAACAAAATGAACCTACTGAATGGGAGAAAGGCAACCTATTGAATGGGAGAAAATGTTTGCAAATCACACATCTGATAAGGGGCTAATATCCAAAATATACAAAGAACTCATACAACTCAATAGAAAAAAACAAACAATTGGATTAAAAAATGGGCAGAGGAACTGAAAAGACATTTCTCTAAAGACATACAAACAGTAGATACATGAAAAGATACTCAACATCACTAATCATCAGGGAAATACAATCAAAACCACAATGAGATCTCACCTCACACCTATTTGAATAGCTATCATCAAAAAGATGAGATACTAAGTGCTGGCGAGGATGTGGGGTAAAAGGAATCTTTGTGTACTGCTGTTGGGAATATAAATTGGTTAGCCATTATGGAAAAGAGTATGAATTCCAGCAATTCCAGTTCTAGGTATATAGCAAAAGGAAAACAGTGATATTGAAAAGATATCTGCACACCCATGTTTATTGCATCATTATTCACAATAGCCAAGACATGGAAGCAACATTAAGTCTCCATCAATGGGTGAATGGATAAAGGAGATATGGCATATCTTGAGGGCATTATGCTAAGTGAAATAAGCCAGACAGAAAAAGACAAATAATGTATGATACCACCTATATGTGGAATGTAAAAAAAAAAACACTCATAGAAACAGAGTAAATTAGTGGTTGACAGTGGCTTGGGGGGTGGGGGAATTGGTCAAAAGGTACAAACTTGCAGTTCGAAGATGAGAAAGTTCTGGAGATCTTATGCACAGCACTGTGATTATAGTCAATACTGTACTAGGGCTTCCCTGGTGATGCAGTGGTTGAGAATCCGCCTGCCAATGCAGCAGATAGGGGTTCAAGCCCTGGTCCGGGAAGATCCCACATGCCACGGAGCAACTAAGCCCGGGAGCCACAGCTACTGAGCCTGTGCTCTAGAGCCTGCGAGCCACAACTACTGAAGCCCCCATGCCTAAAGCCCGTGCTCCGCAATAAGAGAAGCCACCACAATGAGAAGCCTGCGTACCACAAGGACGAGTAGCCCCCGCTCGCCACAACTAGAGAAAGCCCACGCGCAGCCACGAAGACCCAACACAGCCAAAAATAAATAAATAAAATAAATTTTTTAAAAGTAATAATAATAATACTGTACTATACACTTCAAAGTTGCTGAGAAACTAGATCTTAAATCTTCTTATCACACATGCACACACACACACACACACAAAGATAATTATGTAATGTGATGGAAGTATAAGCTAACACTATGGTGATAATCATATTGCAATATACAATTGTATCAATTCAACATGTTCAGTTCAACCTTAAACTTATACAATGTCAATTATATCTCAATTTTTTTAAAAAGAATTTTAGGTCAAGTCTTCCACCATGTCTACTTCCATTTGCCTCTTAACATTTTCAAAATATACAGAATACTAAGAATTTCTTACATTTCAGTAAAGCTCTTTTTAAAATATTTATATTTCACATGTCATTCTGATGACCCTGTGTAGTAGGTAAGACAGAGATTATCATTATCTACATAGCTAATAAGTAGTATTAAAGCCTAGAGATAAGAAAATGTTAGCATCCTAGACAAAGAGGAGATTGCTCTAAATTTCTGATATGCTGAGTTTATGGAGGGAGGAGGAGTCAAACGAGATAGGCAGCTCTCTCACTTTCAACAGCTTGCCAGTCTGAAAGATTATTGATGCATAGTAGCCTAAGCTAGTGCATTGTTATATCCTTTTCCGGTTTTAGATCTGAATTTCCCAGATCTGCTTTTTTTTTTTTGGCTGTGTCGGGTTGTCGGATCATTGCGGCGTGTGGGCTTCTCTCTAGTTGTGGCGGGCAGGCTCTGTATTTGTAGCACATGGGCTTATTTGCCTTGCAGCATGTGGGATCTTAGTTTCTCGACCAGGGCTCAAACCTGCATTGGAAGACGGATTCTTAACCACTGGACCACCAGGGAAGTCTCCCAGATCTGCTTAAGTATCTTACTATTCCAAGCCAGTTCAGCTTGGATACCCTCTAAATAAAATCAGAGTAGGCATTTCGTGTACATGATTATTTGAAGCACAATGCTGACACCTAGTGTATTGACTGATTTTTTTTCTTTCATTCTTTCTACTTTCCTTTTCTTTCATCCCTTCCTTCCTTCCTTCCTCCCTCCCTCCTTCCCTTCCTTCCTCCGTCCCTCTCTCCAAAAATGGCTACTAGGTTATAGTTGTGTGTTTTTTTTTTTCACACCACACGACTTGCGGGATCCTAGTTCCCTGACCAGGGATGGAGCCCTGGCCCCCCCACAGTGGAAGTGAGGAGTCCCAATGGCTGGACTGCCAGGGAATTCCCTAGGATACAATTTAATAATAGCAAACATTTATTAAGAACTTAACAGCATATCAAGCATTGTGCAAAGCATTTTAAAATATTTATCTTCATCAACTACAAACAATTCTTTATCATCATCCCTATTTCATTAAAAGAAAAGGGGGGGTGGGAGAGGTTAAAAGTTTAAATTTTATGAATGCAAGTTAGGATTCAAATGCAGATGTCTGACTCTGGAGCTTAGGTATGCGCTCAATCATTATTTTTAAAGGCTTTTTTAAAATAGTTTGATTTGATGGCTAAGTCAGTTTACGTGTTATTCACGTGGAGTACGTTTACAACAGAGACTATTCATAACACTATTCATAAGAGTTAAGGCAGAAAATATGACAAATATTAGGTCTGCAACTTTGAGCCAACCCTCCTCTTGATTTAATGTCTATGACAGGACGTCAGCCCTAGGCTCATCCAGGCTCTTTGCCCTTTCATTCTCCCTCTAAGGGCATAAGAAGACTCAAAGAGTCTTCTAGGTAGGTTCTGGTTACCTCTGGTTTTTCAAAAAGAAGAGCAGTTATCCCATGAACAATATACATTATAGTGTAGTTTCTTGTAGGGAGAGGTTAACTTGTTTCTTCTAGGCTGAATGCTGCAAGAAGCCAGAACGTATGCCTTTCTCACTTTCAAAGGCAGAAAACTTGGTATATAGTGGGTACTCAGTAATAATGTGCTAAATACATTAATGGAAGGCTGAGAATCTCTTATTACTTTGCACGTTTTATTTAGAATATGCAGTTTTTTGAGTTCAGTTGCTTGGTGCTTGGTGTAAGACTATAGCTGTGAGTACAATCTCCAAGTGAGCAGCTTAGCTTCTCTCTGAGAAAACAGGGTCCCCAGGGCTTGACAGCATCTCCATCCAAAGGCTCTCTCCAAGTGAGCAGCTTAGCTTCTCTCTGAGAAAACAGGGTCCCCAGGGCTTGACAGCATCTCCATCCAAAGGCTCTTTCAAGAATTTTATTTCCCTTTCCCTTCTCGTCGCCTGACAGTTCTGATACTAAGATGCATCAACTGTTCTAATGCAATGGGAATAAAGTGGTTAGAGAGGCTAAGCAACACGCACAGTGTCAGGCTTTTCAGTTAGTTTGAGCAAGCATAACTTGGCTGCTTCCAGGACTTCCCTTTCAACTTCCTTGGATCAGCCTGTCACTAAATCTTTGTGTTTAAATCTTTGTAATTAAACCTGAAAAGAACCTGTCAAAATACTTCTAGCCTAATTCTTCTAGACTAGATTTTATTCTTCATTTCCAGTGTCTAGTATACAATGGATTCTCAAGGAGAGTTTAGTAATAGAGAAAATATTAAAAGCTAACATTGATCAAATACTTGGCACATGCAAGTTCATTGCTTAACACAGCACACACATTATCTCAGTTTACAATACTAGAAAAAAAAACTGTTAGGGCTTCCCTTGTGGCACAGTGGTTGAGAGTCCGCCTGCAGATGCAGGGGACACGGGTTCGTGCCCCGGTCCGGGAGGATCCCACATGCCGCGGAGCGGCTGGGCCCGTGAGCCATGGCCGCTGAGCCTGCGCGTCCGGAGCCTGTGCTCCGGAATGGGATGAAGCCACAACAGTGAGAGGCCCGCGTACCGCAAAAAAAAAAAAACAAAAACGAAAAAAAACTATTATTATTGTTTCAATTTTACAGATTAGGAAACACAATAAAAGCAATTAAGTAATTCATCCAAGGTCAGGCTCCAGATTAATATTTGACTCAAAACCCAACACTGTACAGCTATGAATCCCAAGTCCAAAACTGAGCTCTCTTTTGCCCCTTTTGGATGAAAAAGGCAAGACGTTCCTGTCAGGCCTGGGATTCAGTTCGAAACTGTTCTCCAAACGTCTGTCTGAAAAAAGTAGTGATGACCTTTTAACTCTACTCAAAAATAGCCTCTGGGGCTTCCCTGGTGGCGCAGTGGTTGAAAGTCCGCCTGCCGATGCAGGGGACACGGGTTCGTGCCCCGGTCCGGGAAGATCCCACATGCCGCGGAGCGGCTGGGCCCGTGAGCCATGGCCGCTGAGCCTGCGCGTCCAGAGCCTGTGCTCCTCAACGGGAGAGGCCACAACAGTGAGAGGCCCGCGTACCACAAAAAAAAAAAAAAAAAAAAAAAAAAAAATAGCCTCTGGATGCAGAACATCCCACAATGCCTTTTTTGGGAAACTCTGTAATAAATTCATTAAAATTAAAATGTATGTGATTAATGACTTGTTCACTTGATGTACAGGCCTTTTAGGTGAAGTAGAAATTTAGAGTTGTTTTAATACCATATTATTTCTACAAAAGTTGGACAAATCCATATTCAGCAATATTACCTCCTTTTCCATGAAATCAGATTCATTTCTATCACTGACTTACAGTTTGTTTCAGGAAAGTATATTCCTTTGTCTCAAAACTGTAGATATTAAAGATATTGAACATCTGATACAATAACATTAATTTCCTCACACTCCCAATTATACACATTTTACAATCACTTCAGTAGTTGTCAAACTTCAATGTGTAACTTCTGTTGGGAAGACTGCTAAGAGTTGGGGTTCCTAGACTATTCTCAGAGAATTCTAATTAATGGCTCTTGTTTGGAGCCTATATAATAAATAAGCTAAGTCCTTTTTTTAAATTTTCATGACATATTTATTATGTCAGTATATGCAAAGTGTTATCATTTCAACATGTAATCAATATTAAAACTATTGGGTTATTTTACGTTTTTTTGCACCAAGTCTTTGAAACATAGTATGTATTTTACATTTATAGTACACCTTTTAAAAAAATTTTATTTTATATTGAAGTATTGTTGATTAACAATGGTGGGTTAGTTTCAGGTGTACAACAATGTAATTCACTTATACATATACATGTTTCGATTCTTTTTCAAATTCTTTTCCCACTTAGGTTATTACAGAGTATTGAGCAGAGTTCCCTGTGCTATACAGTAGGTCCTTGTTGGTTATCTATTTTAAATACAGCAGTGTGTACATGTCAATCCCAAAATTCCAATCTATCCCTACCCTGCACCCTTCCCCCTGGTAATGATTAGTTCATTTTCTAAGTCAGTGAGTCTGTTTCTGTTTTATAAGTTCATTTGTATCAATTTTTTTTACATTCTACATATGGTATCATATGATGTTTGTCTTTCTCTGACTTACTTCACTTAGTATGATAATCTCCAGGTCCATCCATGTTGCTGCAAATGGCATTATTTCATTCTTTTTAATGGCTGAGTAATATTCCTTCATGTATAAGTAACATATCTTCTTTATCCATTCATCTGTTGATGGACATTTAGGTTGCTTCCATGTCTTGGCTATTGTAAACAGTGCTGCAATGAACATTGGGGTGCACGTATCCTTTCGAACCATGTTTTTCTCTGGCTATATGCCCAGGTGTGGGTTTGCTGGGTCATATGGTACCTCTATTTTTAGTTTCTTAAGGAACCTCCATACTGTTCTCCATTGTGGCTGTACCAATTTACAGTCCCACCAAAAGTGTGGGAGGGTTCCCTTTTCTCCACACCCTCTCCAGCATTTATTTTTTGTAAACTTTTTGATGGCCATTCTGACTGGTGTGAGGTGATATCTCATTGTAGTTTTCATTTGCATTTCTCTAATAATTAGCAATGTTGAGCATCTTTTCATGTACCTCTTGCCATGTGTATGTCTTCTCTGGAGAAATATCTATTTAGGTCTTCTGCCCATTTTTTTTTTAAGTTTTGCTTGTTTTTTAGCCTTTTTTTTTTAACATCTTTATTGGAGTATAATTGCTTTACAATGGTGTGTTAGTTTCTGCTTTATAACAAAGTGAATCAGCTATACATATACATATATCCCCATATCTCTTCCCTCTTGTGCCTCCCTCCCTCCCACCCTGCCTACCCCACACCTCTAGGTGGTCACAAAGCACCCAGCTGATCTCCCTGTGCTATGTGGCTGCTTCCCACTAGCTATCGGTTTTACATTTGGTAGTGTATATATGTCCATGCCACTCTCTCATTTTGTCCCAGCCTACCCTTCCCCCTCCCCATGTCCTCAAGTCCATTCTCTAGTAGGTCTGTGTCTTTATTCCCATCCTGCCCCTAGGTTCTTCAGAACCTTTTTTTTTTTTAGATTCCATATATATGTGTTAGCATACGGTATTTGTTTTTCTCTTTCTGACTTACTTCACTCTGTATGACAGACTCTAGGTCCATCCACCTCACTACAAATAACTCAATTTCGTTTCTTTTTATGGCTGAGTAATATTCCATTGTATATATGTGCCACATCTTCTTTATCCATTCATCTGTTGATGGACACTTAGGTTGCTTCCATGTCCTGGCTATTGTAAATAGAGCTGCAATGAACATTTTGGTACATGACTCTTTTTGAATTATGGTTTTCTCAGGGTATATGCCCAGTAGTGGGATTGCTGGGTCGTATGGTAGTTCTATTTTTAGTTTTTTAAGGAACCTCCATACTGTTCTCCATAGTGGCTGTATCAATTTACATTCCCACCAACAGTGCAAGAGGGTTCCCTTTTCTCCACACCCTCTCCAGCATTTATTGTTTGTAGATTTTTTGATGATGGCCATTCTGACTGGTGTGAGGTGATACCTCATTGTAGTTTTGATTTGCATTTCTCTAATGATTAGTGATGTTGAGCATCCTTTCATGTGTTTGTTGGAAATCTGTATATCTTCTCTGGAGAAATGAGTATTTAGGTCTTCTGCCCATATTTTGATTGGGTTGTTTTTTTGATATTGAGCTGCATGACTTTTGCGTATTTTGGAGATTAATCCTTTGTCCATTGCTTTGTTTGCAAATATTTTCTCCCATTCTGAGGGTTGTCTTTTCATCTTGTTTATGGCTTCCTTTACTGTGCAAAAGCTTTTAAGTTTAATTAGGTCCCATTTGTTTATTTTTGGTTTTATTTTCATTACCCTAGAAGGTGGGTCAAAAAAGGTCATCAGTGTTCATGAGGGATATTGGTTTGTCCTTTTTCTTTTAATGAGTTTTTCTGAATTTTTGTTTGGTTGTGTTTTGGTTTGGTTTGGTATCAGGATAATGCTGGACTCATAACGTGGGAAATGTTCCCTACTGCCTATTTTTAATGAGTTTGTGTAAAATTAGTATTGTTTCTTTCTTAAATGCTTGGTAGAATTTACCAGTGAAGTCATCTAAGCCAGAAATTTTATTTGTGAGAAGTATTTAACTTTAATTCCTTTAAAAGGTATGCCTATTTTTCCAGTTATCTAGTTTCTCGAGTGAGCTTTGGTTGGTCAAGTTGTGTTTTTCAAAGAACTATCCATTTCACCTAAGTTGTCAAATTTATTGGCATGAAACTACTCATTTCTTTAATTATTTTGATATCTGTATGATCTGTAGTGATATCCCCTCTTTCATTCTTGTTATTAGTTGTGTCTTCACTCTTTTTTGACCTACTTGGATAGAAATTTATCAGTTATATTGATCTTTCACAAAATCAGTTTTGATTCCATTTATTTTTGTTTGTTTTCTGTATCACTGAGTTCCTCTCTTATCTTTGATTTCCATCTTTATACTTACGGTTACTTTGCTCTTCCTTTTCTAGTTTCTGAAAGTTGAAGGTTAGATTATTAACTTGAAATCTTTTCTATTTTCTAAAAAAAGCATTTAAAATTTTCTCTAAGCACTGCTTTAGCTAAATCCCATACATTTTGTTTTCATTTTCATTCAGTCCAAAATATTTTGACTCATTATTTAAAAGTATGTTTTTTAACCTTCATATATTTGAAGTTTGTTCAGACAACTTTGTTATTAATTTTAGTTTAATTCTACTGTGATCAGAAAAAAATTTTTTGAACTTACTGCGATTTATTGAGATTTGTTTTATGGCCTAGTATATGGTACATCTTGGTGAATGTTCCACGTGAGCTTCAAAGAAAATATATCCTGCTACTGTTAGGTGGAGTGATCTATAGATGTCAGTTAGGTTAAGTTAGTTAATAGTATTGTCCAAGTCTTCTATATCCTTACTGATTTTTCTCTCAACTCATTCTATCAGTTATGAGAAAGGTGTTCTGAAGTAGCCAACTATGATTGTGGATTTATCTAGTTCCCCTTTCCAGTCTATCAGCTTGCAATTTGTGTATTTTGAAACTTTATTATTAGGTGCATCAGAGTTAAGATATTCTCATTTCCTCTTGATCAGTTAACCAGGCTGTCATAATACAATATCCTTTATTATCCATAGTAATATTTTTCGATCTGAAGTATACTTTATTTGACTAACACAGCCACTCCAACTTTGGATTACTGTTTGCATATAACTGGGTCTTGCTTTTTCATCCAGTGTGACAATATCATCTTTTAATTCTGGTGTTTAGACCATTTTCATTTAATATAATTTAATATAATTATTCATATGGTTGGGTTTAAATCTACCCTTTTCATAGTTTTTTTCTATTTGTCTCGTGGTCTTTGTTCCTTTCCTCTTTTCCTAACTTCTTTTGGGTTTGCTGAGGTTGTTTTTTGTTTCTTAAATAATTCAAATATTTTTAAATACCTCTTTGTTTTGTTATTTTGTCTTAGTAATTGCTAGAGTTTACAATATACAGTCAATCTTCAAATAACATTACATCACTTCACACATACTGTAAGAACCTTACTAATGCATGCTTCCCATCCCCCATCTGCACACTGTGATATTATTTTTAGACATTTTACTTCTACATAGGCTATCCACCCCAAATGCATTGTAAATATTTTTGCTCTACATAACAGATTATTCCATAAGATTTAACAATTAGAAAAATTAATCTTTTTTATTTACTCACATATATGTGTCCAAATATCTGGTTGTTCTTGTTTTTGTTTTTGTTTTTTTCTTGCTAGGAAAACTTACTTTTTAGTATTGGTCTACTGTCAATTTATTATCTCGCCTTTTGTCTAAAAAAGTGTTTATTTCAACTTCCATTTTAGGAAGTGTTTTCCTGGATCAAATTTTTAGGTTTAGCTTTTTTTTTTTTTTAACTTTTTTTTTTTTTTTTTTGTGGTACGCGGGCCTCTCACTGTTGTGGCCTCTCCTGTTGCAGAGCACAGGCTCCAGACGCGCAGGCTCAGTGGCCATGGCTCACAGGCCCAGCTGCTCTGCGGCATGCGGGATCTTCCCAGGCCGGGGCACGAACCCGTGTCCCATGCATCGGTAGGCGGACACTCAACCACTGTGCCACCAGGGAAGCCCTAGGTTTAGTTTTTTGTTGTTGCTGTTTGTTTCAGTGCTTTAAAGGCATCCATTGTTACAGCCTGCATAGTTCCTGGTAAGTCAGTTGTCATTTTTATCTTTGTTTCTCTGTGTCTTACCATGTCTTTTTTCCCTCTGGTTTCAGATTTTCTCTGCATCAAAGATTTTCAGCAACTTGTTTATAATATGCCTTGCTGTGGTTTCTTAGTATTTATTCTTTGTTCAATTTGCTTCTTGAATCTGTGTGTCCAGTTTTTATGAAATTTGGGGAAATTCTGGACATTATTTCTTCAAATACTTTTTCTGTCCCTTCCCCAACCACCCCCCTCCTTTTTTTTCCCCACTGGGACGCCAATTACACCTATATTAAAATGCTTAATACTATCCCATAGATCACTAGTGCATTGTTTATTTCCTCTTCCCCTGACTCTTTTTTTTTTCATTATGGATAATCCTGTCTTTGATTTAGTGTCTAATCTGATAATCCCATTTAGTGAATTTTTCACTTCAGCTACTATATTTTTCATTTCTAGAAGTTCCAGTTTGGTCTTTTTTATATCTCCCACTTCTACCATGCTGTTTTCTTCTGCCTTCTTGGCCACGTGGAGCATTATTTCAAAGTCTCCAGTACAAGACAACACTCGATCTGGCTAAAAGATTCCAGAGTAAGTCCTTATGATAATGAAGGCCACCAAAGGCTGGCCTTCATCCAAAGAAGGTGATATTGTGTATATGGTGGGATTGGAAGGGAGTCCTCTATTATGAGCCCCTTCTGGAAAACTAAACGATTAATTCCAACAAGTACTGCTCTCAGACCAACTGAAAGCAGCACTTGACGAAAGCATCAGAATTAGTCAACAGAAAACGCATAATCTTCCATCAGGATAATGCAAGACCACATGTTTCTTTGATGACCAGGAAAAAACTGTTACAGCTTGACTGGGAAGTTCTGATTCATCTGCCATATTCACCAGACATTGCACCTTTGGATTTCCATTTATTTTGGTCTTTACAGAATTCTCTTAATGGAAAAAACTTCAACTCCCTGGAAGACTGTAAAAGGCACCTGAAACAGTTCTTTGCTCAAAAAGATAAAAAGTTTTGGGAAGATGGAATTATGAAGTTGCCTGGAAAATGGCAGTAGGTCGTGGAATAGTGGATACGTTGTTCAATAAAGTTCTTGCTGAAAATGAAAAATATGTCTTTTATTTTTACTGAAGGAACTTTTGGCCAACCCAATAGTATACATAATGTAATGTCATATATTTATATAGTTATAATTTATATATTTAGATGTACTGCTATATATGTACTATTTAATTTAGAAAGTAAATGCATACACACACACACACACACACACACACACACACACCCCTATCTATATATCTATACCTATCTATCTATTTCTCTATCTACATATATCCTTTCCAACTGCCAAGGACTCTTTTTCTCAAAAGAATGCTGTTCAAACTAAAGGGTACACCAAACATTATAACAATAGAAAAGACACTGAAAAAATTTTTTAATTACAAGAAAACATCTTGTTGCTTTATTGTGGGTAATTTTGGTGAAAAGAAAAAAAAATGACATGCTATCAGACCCTGTCCTTGCAACACCATTCTTCATCTGCAATGCCTCTGAGCCGAGATGGACAAGGCAAGGAACATGTAGACAGGTGTGAAGAGGGTTTTCCAGGCATCATAAATAGCAGGTGTAAAGCCATAGAAGTGCTGAAGCATAATTTTGGATGGTTAAAGAAGAGGATGGAAGAGGTCACAGATGAGGTTGAAGAAGAAAGCTCTTTAAGAGCTTTATAAAAGAATTTCGATTTTATCCCATGGATAATGAAATGGCATTCAAAAATTTAAACACAGAAAAAAGCACAATCATATTTTCCTATTAGAGAACTCTGGTGCTGGTGTAAATGAGAGATTAGGGACAGTAGAAAACTCGAGGTGGGAAGACTAACCACAAGAGTCTTATCTATAAAATGTGGACAATGATATCTGCTTTGCCTATTTCACTTAGAGTACTGTGAGATGATCAAATGAGAATATATGTGAAAGTGTTTTGAAAACATAAGTAGTAAACAAATGCTTATTATATCCAGAAGGTGAACTGTGCATAAGATCTGAGAGTTCATACTATTTCTGAAGAATCAGACAGCAATAAAGATGACAAAAGACCAAAAATTGGTAAATATTCTTCACTTTTTCAAAAGTAGTAAAAGGTGCATTTCCAGAAATTTAAGACTGGTAAAATTGACCTCAAGCCCCATTCCTACCAAGAATCATCCCTATATTTTTTAAGACGTTGAGGGCCAAACACATGGGATGGTCTAAGTTCTCCCAGCCCACTGTGAATAAACCTTAGTCTATTTAGAGGTTATAAAAGGATGCACCTTAAATGCTGTGTGCAAGGCATCCTTATGATGTTGTAGAGTCCCTTCCCCTTGAGTAACTTGCTTCTACCCAACTTTGAGAGGGTGTCACTTCCATAATTAGACTACAAAAGATTCTGACTTCTGTCTTGCTAGTAGACTTTCTCCCTTGCTCTGATGAAGTTGTCATGTTTGGGAAGCCTAGAGGATAGGGAACTTATGGCCTGCGGCCAGCTACACATCTGAGGCCTTAGCCCCACAACCCCAAAAGAACTCAATCCTGCCAAAAACCACGTAAGTGAGCTTGGAAGCAGACCTTTCTTCAGTCAAGCCTTCAGATGAGACTCCAGCCCTGGTTGACACTTTGAATCCATACGAGACAGCCATGAGGCAGATGACCAACCAGCTAAGCTGTGCCCAGATTCCTAACCCACAGAAACTGTGAGATAATAAATAGGTGTAGCTTTAAACTATTACTTTTGTTGTAGTTTGCTATGCAGCAATAGGTAACCAATACATACTAGTAGGATTACCTTGGACAAACACAATGGTTGTAGAACATTCAATTGAGCCAATGTTTTTCCCCAAAAAAAGCAACTGACTATAAGCCAGAATACTCTAGCATTCTCTTGGGAAGAAAACTGTTACTGTCATGGCAACCTGATAAAGTGGCCTTATTTTAGGAGATAAAAGATGTAAATAGCCTGGCCCAGGACTTCATTATAACATCATGTTCCCATTATCAAAAGATGATAGGGCTTCCCTGGTGGCGCAGTGGTTGAGAGTCCGCGTGCTGATGCAGGGGACATGGGTTTGTGCCCCAGTCTGGGAAGATCGCACATACCGCGGAGCAGCTGGGCCTGTGAGCCACGGCCGCTGAGCCTGCGCGTCCAGAGCCTGTGCTCTGCAGCAGGAGAGGCCACAACAGTGAGAGGCCCGCGTACCGCAAAAAAAAAAAAAAAAAAAAGATGATAAACAACCCAGAAAAAAACACTGAAGATGATTAAAAGAAAGCAGACAGTGAAGAAAGATTCAAGGACAAGAATGAATTAGGCCAGGGAAGAGTAATCTGGTTTGATAGGTAAGGAAGTTGAAAATGATTTCAAGTACATAAGGGATAAATGAATACATATGTACGGTTAGGTAAAGTTATAAAATTTCCCCCTAGAGATTTGAAAGAAAGAAAGAACAGGTTATTCTCCATAACCCAGTCAAGCTCTGTGCTTCCAGAATCTACACATCAATTCAAAACACCACAAAACAATGACATCACAAGTTTGAATATTCTGACTTGGCAAAAATATGGGAAGCAGCACTGAACAAGTACAGCCACGTGTCCCGATACTAGTCTAGAGAGTATGGGTTAGCAAATGTAGTCATGCCTATCCATAGGAGTATTAACTACTACTCTGATTACTGCTGCTATAATCTTTGGTTGTCTAGGCAGCTGTAACTATCTTAGAAAACTCAACAAATACTGTATATAGATTTAATATAAATTTAAATATCAAAAGAAAATCTTCCTTATCACCTGCAAGTTAACTCTGCCAGAAAGGAAACTTGTGAATAGATGGTCATCACTCAACCTTTTACTGTGCTAGGATACCAACAGATCATTACCACATTAACCACGTAACTGCACTAAATCCCCCAGGTACCTTTAAAAGACAGCTTTTCTCAAATCAAACCACTGCATCCAGAGTCTGAAGAACCAGAACTTGTTTCACTTTTTAGGAGAGGCCTTAAGAAAAGAAAAAGAAAATATGGAAACAAATACTATAGTGAAGTTGGGTTCTTTAGTTTTTTACAGTCTGATTCCAGGTAACAGTTTCATTCCAGATATGCCTCACACAGAAGACTTTAATTCTTCAGAGTTCTAAGTAGATGAACAAAGGAAAATAACTTTACAAGGTTTTAAAAAAAATTTTTTTCTGGCCAGTTGCCCCTTTGGTTTAGGTCTTGATATAAAAGCGCGCCACAGGAGTGATGTCAGCGAGATGACAAAACAGGAAGCCTTCCCCCAACAAAAACACCAATTCAACAATTCATGGATAAATTCCCTTTGTGACAAACCCTGAAACTAGTTAAGTAGCAAAAATCCAAAACATTGACAACACCAAATGCTGGAGAGGATATGAAGCAACAAGAACTCTCATTCATTGCTGCTGAAAATGTGAGAGCAATACTACAGTCACTCTGGAAAACGGTTTGGCAATCTCTTACAAAACTAAACGCACTCTTACCATACAATCCAGCAAGCGCACTACTTGGTACTTACCCAAATGAGCTGAAAATTTACATCCACACAAAACCTGCACAAAGATGTTTACAGTAGCATTATTCATAACTGCTGAAACTTGGAAACAACCAAGATGTCCTTCAGCTGGTGAATGGATGAATCAACTGTGGTACATCCAGACAATGGAATATTAGTTAGTGCAAAAAAGAAGTGAGTTAAAAAGCCATAAAATGACCTGAAGGAAACTTAAATGCACATTAGTAAGTAAAAGATGCCAATCTAAAAAGGTTACAATAGCCTATGATCCCAAATATATGACATTCTGGAAAAGGTAAAATTATGGAGACAGTAAAAAGAACAGTGATGGCCAGGAGTATGGAGGATGGTAGAATGAATAGGCAGGAGCATGTAAGATTTTTAGAGCAATGAAACTATTCTGTATGATACTATAACGGTGGATACATATCATTACACATCTGTCAAAACCCATAGAAGGTACAATATGTGATGTTGTAAACTGTGGACTTTGAGTGATAATGTGTCAGTGCAGGCTCATGGATTTTAACAAATATACCACTCTGGTTCAGGCCATGATAGTGGGAATGGCTGTGCACATGTCAGGGAAGGGGATGTATGTGAACTCTGTACTTTCTGCCTAGTCTTTCTGTGGCACAGGTAGTCTGACAAAAACCTCAACTAATTTCTTAAATGTTCCAACATGTTTCCTGTCCTTCTTAAGGCTTAAGGTGATCATTGAGAAGAATCAAAAAGAGTATCTTGCAAGTTGTGAAGATAGTTATAGAAAGTGCCAAAGTGCTGATAAGTGGTCAGCTACCCACAGATATTGCCACAAGGACAGCAGCTGTCTGTGTACGTGAATTCAGATAAGTTGGTAGAAGACAAAGGTCTCTTCAGTTGATAGGCATACCTTATTCAAGGGGATCATCACATAGTATCCAAATCCTCTTTGCCTGAAAGTCTGTTTGTATATTGTTTAAATTTTGTTATGCAGATTTTATTTTAAACAGTACTTTCTATAATGAGATTTAACCTGTAATATAACCTCAAATTGGCTGAATATTACAAAGTTACATATCATTTTCAATTACTAGGTATATAATATAATCATAATGCTCATCAAATGCTTTTACCAAAAAAAAAAATATTTTTTTAAAATGTGACATTTTAAAAGAAATTTTATGAGAATCGCCAAGAAAGAAAAACTGTTTAAGAACACTGCTGTTTTAAAAGCACAGCTAACAGTTTTAAAATGACATTACTTCCCTGAGAATCACAGCTGTAGATGCCTTAATTCCTGTGCCAGATTAAAGAACATTAATTCGTTACCAAAAAGTAAAACTGAAGGACTTCAATACAAACATCTCTTTTAAATTTTAACGAAGTAAAAGTTAAGATTTTTCTATATCAAAATCACTAACTCAGATTTCCCCAAATTTCATAGTGGTTCTAAGGAATTCTAATTGTTAACAAACAAACAAAAAAAACTTTAAACTTTTGCATTTTCAAAAACTATTTTTATACCAGTTATCAATTTTCACTGAAATGTCTAGGAGTTTCACATACATAATCTCTAAGTATTTAAGTAATTTCAATTATGTTACATGGCCTAAAGGCTGTCCATCAAGTTAAAATCTTGACTATCCTGCTCACAGAAGTGAATTTAAGGTAAAGCAATGATTTGAAAACTTTTGAGGTGTATTCTTTCTTGCTTCCCTCCCCTCCCACACACCCACAACAGAAAACACACAAAAGGGCTGTGGCATTAGGCTTCATAATGAATTCTACAATCTCACCTTGAACTAAGAGAAATTTCACTTAATCTTTGAAACTTCTCTTGGGCAGAACCTTACCTAAACCATTCTCGATGAAGCTACATCCCCTCTTCTTCACCAAACCGTCCTATGACTGTGTGCTCTGTTATGCTCCTAAAGCTGCACAAGTGTTTCCCAGGGTCTGGTCTGATTTATGACTATTTAAAACCTGGTGGCACAGTGGTTGAGAGTCCGCCTGCCGATGCAGGGGACACGGGTTCATGCCCCGGTCCGGGAAGATCCCACATGCAGCGGAGCGGCTGGGCCCGTAAGCCATGGCCGCTGAGCCTGTGTGTCCGGAGCCTGTGCTCCGCAACGGGAGGGGCCACAACAGTGAGAGGCCCGCGTACAGAAAAAACAAAACAAAAAAACCCAAAAAAACTAGCTATTGACTGAAATAAAAACAGCTCATTATCACCCAGAACATGTCCCTAAAGATAAAATCAATCCTGACCTCTCCACTTTACTATTCCACATTTTTCTTAAATCTTCCTCCAAATCCTATTTCCTCAAATCACATGTGCCACTTACTCTGAACTTTTTTTCTCCTTTTTTCATGCGTGGAGTCCAAAATCAAGCATAAAACTCTCACAAATGTTTAAACGATGTGTAAGGACTCTGCAAAACACCGTTAGGATGGCCATTTTTCTCCCATCGTACCTATGATGCCATATTATAAGTGGATGGCAATAAGCAAAGTTTGTATTTCCAAGAGTTATTTTTTGTTTCTCTTTTTAAAAACTCAATGGGAAGGCTTGCATTCCTGGGTCCCTTGAAACTGAAACAGAGAGGCAGTTCTTAGTAGACTACCACTCCCACGGCACTGCGAGGACAGCAGACTGAAACACACCCCCATCTTTCTGGGAAAGAGGCCTATTTGCTTGTCCTGGAACTTCAGCCTGAGGGGCAGCCTTCTGGTTTGGCACACACCTGGAGACTACAGAGGTGCTCTCAGGGAACAGGATGCCATCTTTGCACTCTCCATCTGCCTCACAACAGCTCTCGGATATTTTCCAGAAAGGAGCTTATTCACTCATCTGGAGCACAGATTTGTGCACCTGTTGCCTAGGAAACACCTCCAGATCGCCCAGCTCTAGTGGCCAACAGGGCTTATGCTTGCGGTCCCACTGGTCCCACTGTATAAATTTGCATGCTTCAAAAGCTGCAGCCTAAGGGTTTGGCTCCCAATCAGCCTGAATCTAGGTGCTGATTAAGATACTCCCCTTTGGACAATGACAGGTCTTGACACACCGTCAACTACTGGAAATTATTAAAGATAAAACAGGCTACATGAACAATCATAAAGCCTTCAGATACAACCAACAGCTAGGGCAGGGTTGAATGATAAGTTTCATCTCCTAAACAAGACTACCCCTTCAAGACTGGAAGAGGTGGTTTTTTATCTAATGCACAGAAACGAGCAGAGAGATGAAACTGGACCACTATCTTACACCATACACAAAAATTAACTCAAAATGCATTAAAAACTTGAATGTAAGAACTCAAACCATAAATCTCCTAGAAGAAAACATAGGTGGTAAGTTCCTTGACATCAGTCTTAGCAATGATTTTTTGGATCTGATTCCAAAAGCAAAGGCAACAAGAGCAAAAATAAACAAGTGGGACTATATCAAACTAGAAAGCTTCTGCACAGCAAAGGAAATCAACAAAATGAAAAGATAACATACTGAATGGGAGAAAATATTTGTAAACCACATATCTGATAAAGGGTTAATATCCAAAATATATAAAGAACTCATACACCTCAACAGGAAAAAAAATCCAATTTAAAAATGGGCAGGGAATGTGAATAGATATTTTTCCAAAGAATACATACACATGGCCAACAGGGACATGAAAAGCTGCTGAACATCACTAATCATCAGGGAGATGCAAATCAAAACTACAATGTGATATCACCTCAAACCTGTTAGAAGGGTTATTATCAAATAGACAATAAATAACAAGTGTTGGAAAGGACTTGGAGAAAAGGGAACCCGTGTACACTGTTGGTGGGAATGTAAATTGGTGCAGTCGCTATGGAAAACTGCATGGAGGTTCCTCAAAAAATTAAAAATAGAACTACCACATGATCTAGCAATTTCACTTCTGGGTATTTATCTAAAGAAAATGAAAACACTAACTCAAAAAGATATATGCACCTCCATGTTCACTGCAGCATTTACAGTAGCCAAGATATGAAATCAATCTAAGTGTCCATCAATGCATGGATAAAGAAACTATGGTGATTACGTACCAATACACAATAGAATATTTATTATTCAGTCATTTTAAAAGTATAAAATCCTGCCATTTGCAACAACATGGATGGACCTTGAGGAGATTATTCTAAGTGAAATAAGTCAAAGAAAGACAAATACCATAAGATCTCACTTACATGTGGAATCTAAAAAAACAACAAAAACAAAACCGAGCTCATTGATACAGAAAACAGATTGGTGGTTATCAGAGGCAGGCAATGATGAGTGGGTGAAATGGGTCAAACGGTACCAACTTTCAGCTATAAAATACATAAATTATAGGGATATAATGTACAGCATGGTGACCATAGTTAATAGCACTGCATTACGTATTTGAAAGTTGCTAAGAGAGTAGACCTCAAATGACCTCATCACAAGAAAAAACATTGTATAACTCTATGGTGACATGTTAACTAGACTTATTGTGGAGACCATTTTGCAATATATACTAATATACTTTATGCCAATTATGCCTCAATCCAAAAAAGAAGAAAAAATGACATTCTTTCTTAGATAAAGGGAGAAAAACAGACATAGGATAAAAAAAATGACAAAATAGAGAAAGCTGTATCCCTTCTGATGTCATATGATGAAAGAAACTGAGATTTAAGTGTTGTTTTAGGCTTGCAAAATTTGCCCTATTACATACAAAGGAACCCCATTCAAGAAGAAACTAAAAATCCATTTTTATTAATGATTTTGTAAGAAAACAACATATTTACATACATGTTTACAAACATTTGCATAAAATGATTTTTTTCCTTTCCTTTTAAAGGGGGTTTTTCATTTGGCAAAAGATTAAAACATTATTTACCATTAGCAATGAAATCCAGTAACTTTACAAATGGTTATTTCTTCCCTTCACCCTTTTCCTTATATTAAATACACTTAAAGGCTACCCAAACTAACACTAATATTTAGAAGGACAATGAACTAAAGGAGCATGACTAATGGTAAGACTGCCGGTTAGGAGATAATGCTAAATTTATGAGTGCTAATTAAGAATATGAAATACAGCAATTGCACACTTACAAGGTCCTATTTTCCTTGATGTGTTTCATTGAAGGAAGAGGGAGAAACAGTAAAGGAGTAAGGGAAAAGGGGCAAGAAGGGGGTCGTTGCTGGTGGGGTCTTTTTTGGGGGGTGAGAGGGATGGAAAGGTCCTTGGAGGGGACCACAAAAAAGCATCTGAGACAAGTACAGTTAGAGAACATGCCTAACACCATTCCTGCACACAAACATGGGGCTGCTGGGTATTATCTCCTGAGTTCCACTCTCCATTAAAAACCAGGACATGGAAGCAACCTAAGTGTCCATCAACAGATGAATGGATAAAGAAGATGTGGCACATATATACAATGGAATATTACTCAGCCATAAAAAGAAACGAAAGGGAGTTATCTGTAGTGAGGTGGATAGACCTAGAGACTGTCATACAGAGTGCAGTCAGTCAGAAAGAGAAAAACAAATACTGTATGTTAACACATATATATGGAATCTAAAAAAAAAGGTCATGAAGAACCTAGAGGCAGGACAGTAATAAAGATGCAGACCTACTGGAGAATGGACTTGAGGACACAGGCAGGGGGAAGTTAAGCTGGGACAAAGTGAGATAGTGGCATGGACATATATACACTACCAAATGTAAAACCGATAGCTAGTGGGAAGCAGCTGCATAGCACAGGGAGGACAGCTCGGTGCTTTGTGACCACCTAGAGGGGTGGGATAGGGAGGGTGGGAGACGCAAGAGGGAAGAGATATGGGGATATATGTATATGTATAGCTGATTCACTGTTATAAAGCAGAAACTAACACACCACTGTAAAGCAATTACACTCCAATAAAGATGTTTTTTTAAAAAAAATGAATTGTAGAGAAATGAAAAAAAAAAAGTCATGCCTAAGGATACAAGAGAATGAATAGATTACCTACTGCCAGAAGCCACAGGTTGTGAGCTATCTTGAAAAAGTTTCTCCCAGGTTAAAGCAGCCTCTTCAGGACTACAAAAGTAGGCTGTCGTCGTTGTTTTCAGTATACAGGAAAACAAAAATACAATAGAGAAAAGAAGAACGGATACAGATCAGTATCTTTCTTCACATCACCATCTTTTATCTTAGAGGTAATGTCTTTTTTTTTTTCCAACAGCTTTATTAACATTAGCAGCTTTATTCGCATACCATACAGATCATCAATTTAAATCAAACAGTTCAATGGTTTTTAGTATATTCACAGACTTAAGCAACCATCACCAAAATCAATTTTATCACCCCATAAAAGAACACCTGTGTTTTATTTTTTGGGGGGGGGGCTGCATTGGGTCTTCATTGTTGCATGTGGGCTTTCTCTAGTTCGTCTAGTGGGGGCTACTCTTCATTGCGGTGTCCGGGTTTCTCATTGGGGTGGCTTCTTTTGTTGTGGAGCACAGGCTCTAGGTGCACAGGCTTCAGTAGTTGCGGCATGTGGGCTCAGTAGCTGTGGCTCACAGGTTCTACAGCGCAGGCTCAGTTGCTCCACGGCATGTGAGATCTTCTCAGACCAGGGCTCAAACCCATGTCTCCTGCATTGGCAGGCAGATTCTTAACCACTGCACCACCAGGGAAGTGCCACCTGTGCTCTTTAGTTATCATCTCCTTCGTCTCTGTCTCTAAAGATTTGCCTATTCTGGACATTTAATATAAATGGAGTCATGTAATTGGTCTTTTATAATTGGCTTTTTTCACTTAGCATGATGTTTTCAAGGTTCATCCATGCTGTAGAGTGTATCAGTCTTTCATCCCTTTCCAGTGCCCAATAATATTCCATTGTAAGAATATACTACATTTTATCCATTCAGCAGTTGATTTCTACTTTTTGGGTTTTATATGAATACTACTGCTATGGACATTCATGTATAACTTTTTGTGCAGGCACGTTTTCATTTCTCTTAGGTATGTAGGTAGGAGTAGCACTGCTGGGTCAATCATAAGATACCTCTCTGTTTAGCTTTTTAAGGGACTGCCAGACTATCTTCCAAAGGGGCTGCACCACTTTATATTCCCACCAGCAATGCACAAAGCCTCCAATTTCTCCACATCTTTGCCCACATGTTATCTGTCTTTTTTATTATAGCCAGCCCAGTGTGAAATAGTATCTCATTGTGGTTTTGATTTGCATTTATTTCCCTGATGTCTAATGATGGTAGCATCTTTGCTTATTGGCCATTTGTACAACTTCCTTGGAGAAATGTCTATTCAGATCCTTTGCCCATTTTTAAATTGAGTTTCATTTTGAGTTGTGAGTTATTTATATATATATAAAATACAAGTCCCTTTCCAGATATGTGATTGCAAAATTTTCTCCGATTCTGTGGGTTCATTTTCTTGATGATGTCCTTTGATGTAAAAAAGTTTTAAATTTTGATGAAGTCCAGTTTGTCTTTTTTTTCCGTTTGTTGCATGTGGATATCTAGTTGTCCCAGCACTTGTTGAAAAGACTATTCTTTCCCCATTGAATTATCTTTACACTCTTCTTGAAAATCAATTGATCATACATGAGGATTTATTTTTAGACCCTCAGTTCTATTCCATTGGTCTATATGTCTGTCTTCATGCCAGTACCTCCCTGTCTTGATTACTGTAGATTTGTAGCAAGTTTTGAAATCAGGAAATGTGAGTCTTCCAGTTTTGTTCTTCTTTTTCAAGATTGTTTTGGCTATTTTAGGTCCCTTGCCTTTCCATATAAGTTTTAGCATCAACTTGTCAAAATCTACAAAAAAGCGCAGCTGGGATTGTGATAGTGATTGTGTTGAATCTGTAGATTACTTTAGGGACTGAGGCAATGTCTTTTTAAACGTTAGGAGATAACAAGTATTATAGAATTAAACCAGTAATACTACTGTTGAATTACTTGTATCAATTAACTAAAAGGGGGGAGAGACACAGATAAAACTTGGCATTTACTGCTTTAGTTCCCAAATACATGAAAGATAGATACTCCTAGGAATAACCAATTTAGTTTGCCTTAAAAAGGGTTTAAATTTTTTAAACAATATTTTGACTATTCATATTATTTTCCATTTATTATATAAACCTCATTATCTTTATTTGAAAGACTATTATTCTTCAGTGAACATGATAAAATCCCCAAGCTCAGTAATCTCAGCATCTCTATTTTGCTACATAATCCACTGTTGCTTTCTTGAGGGTGTTCCTAGGCTGATCTGCAAATAAGTACAAAATTTGGTAAAGGTTTATTTTTTAAGAATATTAAGTGCTGCAAACTCTGTTATGAGAGAGAAGTAAAGTATAGCTCCCTATCACAGTGCTGCTCATCTTGGGCAGAAAGACTAAAATTCAGTGAAAATAACTCCACTTTCAAATAGGTAGTTTTCCTAAAACTGTAGAGAAGGTACTGGCAATGTATTCCTTTTTTTTTTTTTTTTTTTTTTTTTTTAAGGAGGGGAAAATAATAGGATAGAAACTAACAAGAAAAGCTAAAGATTCTAACCAGATAGCTTTTTTGCTACCATGTGGTATTGAAATTACTATAAAATTTTGCTAAAAATAATTTTTATAATTCATTTTATATGAAGAGTAACTTCAATCATCTACGAGTTGGTTACAGAAACCTGAAGCTATTAGAGACAGACATAACTTCAGTTAAAGAGGTAAAATTTCAATTAAAAAAAAGGAAATGTAGTTGTACCACATAAAAGCTGTTATCGCACACTGAACGAAAGGAACAAAAGTTCCTTTCAAGTAATAAACTACTAATGATTTAAATACTGTACATTTACCTAAATTTCTATTAGCTAAAAAATTTTTTAAATCTTCATTTTATAAACAAGCCTAAATGAAGGTAGAAATTTAAAACAACACTAATAATGCAAAACCTCTACATTACAGTTAAAATGTAAATTACAATCAAGCAATTTTGAATCCAATATCAATTCTAATGTAAATACCTGAGTGGAAACTGATATCCTTCAGATATTCAATCACAAACCTAATGCAAAACACTAGACCTAAATTTAGACCAGTTTTAGTAATAACAATTGGTTCAACTTCCCTCATTCAATAATGTAAACATTTAGTTAAAAATTATTTCTGTTGAGACAATAAATGTGAAGATTTTTCAAATAGCAAAAAATGTAAATCAAGCACTGCAAGGTACAATATTTTCTTAACACAAAAACAATAAGAACCAGAAATTACAAAATTATCTGTGGCAATTATGGAGATCTACTTTTTAAATAGAAATTTTAAAATACTTTAACTATCAAAACATGCATCACTGTTTCATCCAAGTTAATTTTCTCTGACAACTGTACCAAGTAGAACTTTCAGGAACAGACTAACACTATAAGATTCATCAAATTAACACTCAGAAATATAACATTGTTAAATACAAGTACTTAACATTAATGTAGGCAGGGAGCACTTTTTAAACCTTAAAAAGTCCAGGCTGTACTTGAATATTTAGTACAGAGGTATTGCATAAGTGGCCTACTGGTGATGGAAAATATGTGAACTTTTGAAAAGAGACAATTTTTCAAGCTTGTTTTACATCAAGTTATCATGAGATTGTTCACATTTAGCACAAAGAATCAGCTTCCAGTAAAGACTGTAAAAAGATATTTCACATTTTTGATCTAACATTCCTTACAGAAAATATTTAGTGCTCAGGAAATGGGACAGCCTTCTTGACACATTTTAAAAATCATCTCCGGTTCTTACTCCAAATTTTCAATCTATCATATTGAGATATTTGAAATGCCAAAAGCCTTGACTGGATTTGATAATAAATTAGTTAGTTGTTGGGAAGTAACACGTCTAAAAAATAACAAGATTAATGTTTTTGAAATAACAGAACTTATATTTACAAATGAATAGTTACTTTAATAGACTACAAGCTTTTTCCAATTGCCACTGCAGCGATTCTGAGGAGAGTTTCCACTTTAGACCAGTTTGATGTGTCCCAGGAGAAAGTCAGACTTACTCCTTTGTTAACTATTTTCCCCCTAGACCATATTATCCAATTTAATCACCCAGCTGACCTTTGAATATTTCTAACAGACAAATGTAACCTCAAAGGTCAATAAACGGCCTGTCATATATTCAAAAGAACATGGCAGAATGTGAAGTTACCACAAGGCAACTGCATTGAGGGAAAATACTCTGTATACACTCTCTGGTATTTTTGCTTAAAAAAAATACAAATGTTTAAAGATGTTTCTTTACAAAAAGGAACTAATTAAACTAATTAAAATACATTCTTTAAATGTTTTGTTTTTCCTATGGAAAAATATCTGTGCATGCTAATCTTAGGATGGCCCTATAAATAGAACTATAAACTTGGTTAAATTCATGCATGTTCCATCACATAAACCAAATCAATAGAGAATACATTTCAGACATACAAACACAATTTTTACATGGAAAAAAAAAGACTGATAACACATGCCTAAACGGAATACAAATCTCCCACATCAATTTTTTAAAAAACATATAAAAATCATTATTTCTAGTTCAAAAAAAAGGTATCAAAGAACTACAAAAGATGTACTTACAATACACTGAATTTAACATAGCGCTTATTCAACTTTAAAACTCCATATTCTTAATCTTTAATAAATCAAAAAAAGTTTTGAGTTAACAAGGACCACAGAACAATCTTTGGGGAAATTAGCCAGGAACTAAATTTATCCTTACAATCAATGTTCGGCGAGGCTAATCCTGGTCACGGATTGTGAATAAGCAGGTCCTGATAAGAGATGAGAAGGCTGGATTCAAGTAGAAAATAATCTATAATGTTGGCTGAACCAAATTCCATGTTAATTCAATTTCTACCAAAATAGATAACCCACTGTGTCCTTATAAAGCATTTGGAAAATCAGGCCATAATTTTTTTTAGAAGGACAAAAAGATATAGTAGAAAGATTTCCACATAAGATATTTACCCTGAATTTCTACTTAGTTTTACCTTGAATCTTTCCTTTGTTAGGAAATGAAGCTAAGGAAATTAATTTGAACATGGATGTGATTATGAGACTAATTAAAGAATCAGAATATTAAAATACTTGTTTTAGATCTTGTTCAAAATAACTGCCTTAAAAAAAAATCTTTCATATCTAACAAGAACACTAGTAATAACTTATTTCCCAAATCAAACATGTTTTCGTTTACCCCAGAAACAGACTCTGAGACAGGATTCAAAGACAAGAATCTCATTTGGGAGGTAATGTCAGAAAACATTGTT
The DNA here is from genome assembly GCF_000442215.2 of Lipotes vexillifer. NCBI lineage: Eukaryota > Metazoa > Chordata > Mammalia > Artiodactyla > Lipotidae > Lipotes > Lipotes vexillifer. Next base: position 2,964,026 of record NW_006777292.1, on the reverse strand, counting down.
AAAGGAATGAGAAGTGAGACAGAGAAGAAGAGGAAGAAAATAAAGAATGCATATTTAACAGTCTCCTGTTGTGGGCAATGAGGTCCAGCCCCACTGGAAACTCTAGGAAACAACATGAAACATGCCTCAAAGTATTACCAGAAGGGCAAGGAAGCTGGAATAATTATTCTCCAATTCTCATCTATCACTGGCTGAGGGATGCTCCCAGAGGATTATCTTCCTAGAACTTCCAGTCTGCCCTGTGTGCAGGTGAGAAAATCCAAGGCAGAGTCGCAGGTGCTTGCAGGACAAGTTAATGCATGAACTGGAATGGTGAGAGTGTCTGCTGCAAAGTCTCACCATCAGAAATCACAAAACTTAAATTCATTTTTTTGTCACAGTCTCATTACAAAGTGCATTTTTAATGATGCAAACAATAGCACAGAATTTTGAGGTCTAAAAGTAAACCTCCCAGCAAAGAGAACAGAAGTCTGCAGTTATTAGGAGTATTTTAATCCACCAAAAAAAATCTATTTTTGCCTGAATTAATCAAAGTAGATGTTTACATGAATTATTCCCATTTTCACTAAAGTTGCACAAACCCATTACTATTTGAATTCAATATGATATCTCAAAGAGCCAGTACCAAAAACAAAAAACATAGAATAATAATATGGTATAGCATTTGTAACATACAAGACTAAAAATTAGAAGAGCTGAATTCTTGCTAGCTCTTCATACTAACTAGCCATGCAAACTTATATAAGTCATGTTATTTGTATGGGCCTCGGAGTCTCTATCAGTAAAAATACAGTAACGTCTGGCCTACTTATTGTTGAGATTAAGAGAAAAGAAAAAGGTGTGAAACATATTTTTTAAATTACAATATGTTAAAAGTACAATATATTAAATAATAAGGTATTTTTATTATCATCATTAAAAAGTCAAAGATGGAAAGGCCCTTAGGAGTCATACTATTCACTTCTAACACACATTAATAAAGAGATAAACTCTGCTCTAGGAAGGACTAATGATTTGTTCCAGCAAATCAGTAGCAACTCACTGGCAAAGCTGAAAATGGATTCCAGTGCAAAGCTTCTAGCACCTCAAAACATCTTTTTATTTGAGAGTTGCCTAGACATGTCATTGGACAAACAGCTAAAGCACATTTTAATTAGCTGTTTTAAAAACTCTGTAACACTTTTAAATAACAGTAAACACCACAGGATATTATAAAATATGAGCTAAGAATCATGGGCCAATGGTTTCAAATTTACCAGATCACTTATATTATCATTCATTTGGCATTACATAGAGCCTAGGAATATTAAATTCTACCATCTTTTAAAATTAATAAGGAAGCTGTTTCCACAATCAAAAACTGAAAAATTGGAAAAAGCCAATTAAAAATTGCTTCCAGTTAAAAGGTTTGTTTTCCTGTCCTTTAGAAAACACTTCATATAAAGATTGCCTTTTGTTCTCCTTGCTTTAAAATTCAATTCATCAAAATTGAACCAATACCAACTGAAGTCTCTTATGTGCTAGATTTAAATGGGTAAATTTTAAATGGAAAAAAAAACTTCTTAGAAAAGAATTTCCATTTATAAAATTGTTAAGGTAAAAATATTTTATTAAATCTAGTTCAACAGTCTAGGTATTTAATTTTAAAACTCACAAAACTCAGTCTTGTCATTTATATGATGTCATTCACATGTCACTCTAATTTTTAGTTTTCATCTTGCTTTAATACTTTTTACTTAAATGTATATAATATCACATTCAGTAAGTAATTCAGAGAATATTGTGGTCACAAAAATTAAAATATTTTCCAAAGTTTACATTGGCAGACTTAAAGACTAGAACTAAGGTCTTACTCATAGCTGAATACACTTGGCCTTGAATAAGTTAATAACATTCTCTTTGGTTTCCTTATTAGGCTGATAGGAAAAAAATAGGACTGCATCTAGTAAAATTACAAACCTCACTTTATACAGTATGAAATATACATTTAAATATAGTGTACAATTCATAATGAAAAACCAATTGCATTATATGGCTTTCAAAATCAGGAGAACTGGCTTTAAATTTTTTCCATTATTTTTCTAGGGTGATGGCCAAAACCTTGCATTAGTATTAAATACAAACAAACACTGTAAATGTGGTAAGCCCTGGGTACAAACCACTTTGTGACCACTGGAGAACCCTTGAACAAATGACAAATCTAAAACTCTACGGTTCTTCACAGAGGACCCAAAAAACAGAACATATCAATAAACTTAGGATAGGCAAACAAACTCCATACACAACAATTACGTTACAAAGGCAGAAGTTCCAGTTACCAGCATTACTTTTACCAAATGTATATAGCATGGTCAATGTAATACTGTGACATGCCACTCGGTCATATTTACAGCATAGGAAAAGAGGAAAAGGGCAGAGAAAACTTATCTGCCAGCTGCTCTTGGTTACCCTCCCAATATTTTGACATTAAAATAATATAATATAAAAAGAGCAAGCTCCCTCAATAACCTTTTCTGCTACTGATATAGCTCTGTTTTAGATTTAGGAAAGCTAAGTCACTTTCACTAACAATTAAGTAACAATCATCAATTTATAATCTCTGTTGAAAGTTAGTGTTAAATGATCAAAATCAGTTTTTATTTAAAAATGATTTCCCTTAACAGTTTTATACAAATGAAATAAGTTCCATTTTATTTATACTAATTCCACTGGCTTTTTTTCAGCTTGGTGATCCATAATTTCAGGTCTACACAGGTAATATACCCCAGTGGTGGTGCTGATGCTGATAGTATAGGGCTCCTACTTTGAGAACCACTGATCTAGCTTTTGTGTGAATACTTCCAATGATTTTATGAGGACAGAGCTGATTTTCATGTAGAAATTCTCATACACATAATTCTCCTTAAATGTGGAACCAGAAACTTCCATTTCTTATAATTTTTCCACCTAGAACAAGACAGAACAATTCTATTCCTTCTTACACATGGCAGTCACTCAAATATCGGAAGAAAACTCCCTCTCTTTAAACTTATTTTCTCCAAAATAAGTATCACCAATTTCTTTTTATCCCACTCAAGACTTTCAACATTCAGTCTGCCTCCTTATGAACACTATACTTCACAATGTCACTTTTGATATGTGGCACTTACAATTTAACACAATAATATAAAAGTTTTAGTCTGAATATCAGAGTACATGTGGTTTACTACATCTCCTTATCAATAATAATTTTATAACTACATTAGATCTTTCAGCAACTGTATCACAGCACTTTCCAACTGCCAGTCTGTGGACTGATACTACTCCTTGATGAAATTTTCAGTGATACAGAGTAGATGAGAAATGAACAGTGGAGCAATTTTTCCATCAACTTAAAGTCATTCAACTTAAATAACTCTCTTTTATTCTAAGTTTATGTCCTTCCTAAATATGGGAGGAATTTGAGGGGGTCTTAAACAAAGTGATGGTGATGGAAGATGGTAGTTATTTTTCCAACAGTCTCTCTTTATAAGGCAAAATAAAGTCTCACATTTCACAATTTCTCTTATCTGTTCCACCCTCTACTATCATCTAGGTAGCCAAGTGCTTAAGAATAATTTATATAATCTGCAACCACCAATCACAACCTCCACTCATCACTCTTTTGATTAACTATGGCAGCAAAGCAAAACTCCTAATGGGCTCTAGCAAATAAAAGGGCTTCAAAGTGCTTTTTTCCCTAATAGTTTCCCATACCCACTTCCCACTTACCTTTATAATCCTAAATAACATTCAAACCCAGCCAGCTAGACTACATCAAATTAAGAGAGGGCTGGAATGACAGAAACTCACAACCGTTTGTTGCTGTTTAAATTACTAGCCAGTAATTTGAACTACAAGTGATCTATACCATCTAGGACAGCAAACTATGGCCTATGGACCAAATCCAGCTCACCATTTTTTTGTGTAAATAAAGTGTGAGTGAAGCACAGCCACAATGACTCATTTACACATTGTCTATGGCTGCATTTGTGTTACAATGGCAAAAGTGAATAGCTGTGAAGAGACCAGATGGCCTGAAAAACCTAAAATATTTATTATGTGGCCCTTCACACAAAACATTTACCAACCTTTAATCTACGATAATGAACTATTTGCTACCAAAGAAAAATTTGAGATCTGCAATAATAACCATTAACTAACTCAGGACACCTACTATCTCCACTGGAATATCTAAACACTGGAATCTGAATAATCCTTTATCCCTACTCTGTATAGAAGATTTGTTGCCCACCCAAGACAGAGAGCATTTACTTACCTGCTCACTGAGCTAATCTTTAACATACATTTCTCAAGGACTCATTACCCGAATAGTGAAGAATCCATGAATATACTGCTCTGTGCAATCTAAGGTTTAAAAAAAAGTTGCTGCTAATAACTCAAAAGTATATCAAAAAAAAGAAACTGTATAGAACTACATAAAATTTCCTTTACATTTTATATTTCAAATAAAAATACTTTTAAAGGCACTTAAAGCAGGAAAGCTTAAGTTCAACAATTTAGGTAATATTAACTGCATTAAGTAATGCAAATTAATTTCCCTTTTGTATTAAAAAAGGACTTTCGTTTTCATGTATGCAGAGTTGAAATCAAAAGATAATACTTCTAATCCAATTCAACCATGTAGTTTTTTAAACATAAATGGCATTAGAATCTCTAAAGAGCAAAATCACAAGATCAAAGTACTTTGAAACCAGAAAGTGCTTAAAAGATCACCTCTACATTTTACAGTTAAAGTTTTGAAACAACATGAAATATTTATGGTGAGACAAATAATTAGTGGCAGAGGAAGATCCAGAACCCAACACTTAACTATCAGTTTGGAACTCTTTCTACTTTATGACTAAGAAAGATAGCTCATATTCCAGGATAAAGTAAAGTGATGTTAAAGTACTTTGGAGATTTAAATGTACAGTAAACATACTCAGCGGGCTATAGCCCACTCAACCTACCAACCCTCTTGTGTTTTTTATTAATCAATTAACTATAAAATTACAGAAGGGAAAAAAATAATTCATTATAAAGCCACTCTTAATAGAATGATCAAAAGAACAACCAATTATTTGCTTAACAAATTGTCAACGATTAGAAAAATTAATAGTGGAAAAGCAGCAATATGATGAGTACTCATAAACTGCTAATTTGGTACAATCTTTCTGAAGGATAACTTGGTCATATTTTAAAGAGCTTAAAAAGTTCTCACCATCTAAACCAATTATCCCATTCCCATGAATATATCCTAAAGAACCAGTCTAATATAGAATTCAAATTTCACATACAAAGATGTCCATCCCACTATTATTTATAATTGTCAAGCATTAGAAACAATCTAATATCCAAAGAGAGAACTGGTTAAATTATGTTGTATTCATACAATAGAATATTAGACAGCCATTTCTTAAAATCACATTTTCAAAGACATGGGAGAGTACTTATGATGGTCAGTTATAAAAAGTAGGATATACAACTATATGATCAGCATAATCTCAATTTTGTTATTACGCACACACACAAACACATATACACACTCATACATATAAATAGCATAGACAAAGACCGAAAGGTAATACAAAAAATATTAACAGTGTATATCTCTGAATAGTGAGATTGCAGGTAATTTTTTTTCTCTTCTTTATAGCTATCAGCATTTTCTAAATTTTCTGTAATAATCATGTAATTAGTTTTATACCCAGAAAACGTTAAAAATTTACTCTGTAGTCAATTTTGAAATTTTTATAGTCTATATAATAAATAAGGAATAAATATTTACAGTACTCAAAAGTATATCTGAATGATGGGAAATAAATCACTAATATGTAAGAATATAATTTCCACATATGGATTGGTGGGTAATTTTGAATCCAAAAGATTACAGAATTTTATCTCAGTTTTTGAGTATAGAAAGTTGGTATTTAGTAAGAAATGCAAATCTTTAAGTAAAATTGGTGCAAGGCATCTAAAAATTGCGCTATCCTGGCATAACACTGAAGATATAAATGCTCTCCAATGTAATAATACCCACTGTTATATTAAAATAGGTATAATCTAGTACATACATGATGGCCAATATTAACTAATTGAATTATCTTTTTTTTTTTTTTTTTGCCAAAGTGACTCTACGATTGGTCTATGCTAAAGGAAGAAATACAACACCATACCATTATTTTAGTTGGAAGAGCCGCACCAAAAATCATGACAAAAAAAAATTGTAGAACTGTAAGAAAATCCAGTGGTTTTTTGTTATTGTTAATGACTTCTTGCTAAAAATTCAAGTAAGAGAGTCAAATTGCTTGAAGCATTAAAAAAGCATAGCAGCAGTGTATGGTCTGCAATGATTTGAAAAACACTAAGAACATTCTTCAGTATTTCCTCATTTGCAGACTACTGCCTATCAAGCACTATCTCTGAATTACAGGACTACACCTATGTTCTTTACCAATCTTGAATTTATATTGTGTTATAATACAGTAATGACACAAACTGATGTCACACATAAAAAGGCAAACTGTAATTTTAAAAGCTAACTTTAAAATATGATTCTAATATCTGTGATAAAAAAATCACATAAATATGTAAAATATAAAAATACATCCTAACATATTTTTACATGAGCTAAAGTTTACCACTTTTAACATAAAAATTCTGAAATGGAATTAATAAAAAACAATTTTCATATGTACCACAGAGCAATAAGTTTAAATCAGACTATTTTGAGTTGTGTAGCCCTTTATTAGCAACTAAAATAGAAGGTATCTGTTGTACAACACGGGTAGTAATTGACTATAACTGGAGATTTTTATATTCTAATACAGATCATTTATAAATGCAATTTTTTTATTAAAAAGCTTCCACCCTTTTTGTTTGTTTGTGTACAATTTGCAAAACTATTCTGAAAGCGGAGTATATGTGCACAAGTCTGCAAAGAGTGCAAATTTAGGATATGGTAAATGCTTTACAAGTTACTTTCAAAAAACTGACTGCCACAACTGTGCCTTTACATTGCCTTTCTTTTTTTTTTGATCAAAATATTTTGATGCCAGCCTTCCTTCCACTGCTCTAAACTATAAAGCATTTTTTTAATGAGTTGAAATTAAGGAAGGACTACACCTACTAGAAAAGAAGAGAAGAAAGTTCCATTAGTTTGAGGTTTCAGAATCCCCCCAAACCAGGACCAGTATCTTGGTAAGGGTTAGGCTGGGACCCTGGACAGAGTATGAGTATGTGCAGGTGGCATCCCTGAGGATTCAGAGCTTCAGTGAACCGTGAGTGCTCCAGCTGCATAACTCACTGAACTGTCTTGCCAGTTTCGACACTGGCTTGACTGGGCATAATTCAAAAAGGAAAAGCTCATATTCATTCCATTCTTCTGCAGCTCTGTGATAGCCTAGAAAAAGAAAAATTTGGTTATGACAGACATCACACAAAAAAGTGAGCACTCTTTGAATGTGCTGGTAGCTTAACTTTGAAGCCTAGATCTCTCACTCATAGTTTCTTGAATTTCTCGTCACCCCATATTAAATAGGAAAAAGAAAGAACTCCTTATTTCATTCTCTCAAAGAACTTCTCCTAATCTAGCTTCTTGATAAATATCAGTCATCTTCCACTCTACCTCTCCCTGTATTTAATAAGGCACTTTAAAAAATAAACAAATAAAAAACTTTAAAAATCATAGTATCTTTCTTTCTATTCTCTAAACCAAACCTTGGCCACTTTCGTCTTGAAATGTTGGAGTCTTTTCTTTGTCTGAAATTTTAAATGTATATAAATTAAGTACCAAATCTAAGAGGTATACCAGGGTTTTTACTTTAATTGTGAATTGGCTCATCATTTATTTTACTAAAGTTTTATTTGACCCAATTCAAACTTTGGTAAATTAGTATAGCTTATTCTAGTTTAAATTTCATAAATCAGTTTAAGCCCTTAACAGGCTTTTTCTCCCAGTCAATCAACACTGCTTAAGAGAAGACCTTTCCTAAAAATCCACAATGTACTATTTTTCAAATCACAGTAAAGTAACACTAGACCTTTAGGTTCCTACCCTAGACTATTCTAGACTACATTACCAACTCCAGTATTTCTCTGCCTCTCCAAACAATGAGCCCATTATTACTTCCTCTAACCATTCCTGAGTGTACACTGTCTTCTTTTTGAGTCTCTCATTTTATTTCAATTTCAGTTTTATTAGGAAAAAAATTAATGCTATTCTCTCTTTAGAAAATCCAGCTAACCAAAACTTCTGCCTCTTTACCAGTCTTTAAATGAAATATTGTTTTTGTTATAAGTAGAAAAACATATACATGTCATCGGCCTTGCTTTATTAAATTATGAATATCTAAAACTCAAGAGCAGAATCTTCCATTTATTTTTTATAAAGTCAAGAACACTAAATAAAACCAAAATATTAGTAAGACCATATTTCTTGAGACGTTACTTTGGTTTATATTTGTAAAGAGCATATTGGAATTGGCTCAGAGTCAAGAGAAAAAAATGGGTTTCTCTTCTAAATAACTTTCTGTATTTAAAAGAAAGTATTGACCTGTCATACAGTGATGTATAATTTTATTTAAGTAACCAAAACAATGGAAATTTAAATTATCTTAAACGAACTAGAAATAAAATTGACTATATATCTAAAACCAAAGCTAATAAGTGAGACAGATGATAACAATTAAGACATTTTGAAACATAATAGGATCAAACGTTAAAAAAATCAAGGCTTCCTAAGGATACTCACATTTAATAACACCCCAATGGGATGTCTTCCACATATAGTATTATGGTATTTCTTCAAGTAATTGCTAAAAGATACAGGATCTAATTGTTCTATAATACTCATACCCTAAAAAAAAAAGCAGAAGAGAAAAAAAAGAATGAAAGAAAAAGAAAATAAGACAATTTATTATTTCCTAATTATATTTTAAAACTGTTACTTAGAGCTAACAATAATAATTTTTCAATTAAGGAGAAGTAAAGAAAATACATTAAACATTAAACTCTGTGAAATATCAAATTCATTCATCCAAGGTAATCTCATTATAGTCAACTCTCAATAATATACATACTTTATTAAGTATGTATATTACACATACGGAAACATTTAATCTCCAGTTTTCTCTGACCTCCTGGTATGTTTCTACACCACCTTCCCCAGTTGTCACTCAGCTCACAAATCCTCAAACATTTCATGATTTTATGTTTTTCATATATAATATTTACACAAGTAAACCTGTTGTGAAAATTTTCATACAAAATCTAAAATTAAATTTGATATATGGCTGTTTTTCCAATGTCCATTATATTTCTCATACCACTGGTATAAATAATCAAGAGCTGATTATAACTTAGCTTTTTCCATAACATATACTTAAACATCAACAGTGTGTAAGGCATTTTGAATTATCAGTATTTAGGTATGTGATAAAAAGAGACCACAAACTAAGAAAATAGTTAATGTATTTTAATCAATTTAAAGCTCATAAAAGACTGATAAAAGCTTAAGCAAAATAGGTCTTTACAAATAAGTTGAAAAAATAAAAGTTCTTTATCTCTTAAACTAGAATGCTTTGCTTTCAAGATTTTAATTGAGAATCAAAATTTTTAGACTACTATTGAAACAATAACTATCATTTGGACACTTGTTTATACTTAATTCTGTATTCTGCAAATGCATTCAAAATAATGTACTCAAAATACATCAATACAGAGCAACTTCAACTCATCTGAATCAAGCAAATAAATCAATGATTCTAACTCATCCATTCACCAACTACCTTACCTTGTTTTCTTATTCAGGTGAAATACTTTACATTTGTGTTTAATAAACTGGATTAATATCCTCTGGGAAAAATGTAAATGGTGGTTTAACTTAGGAATTAACTGATACATTTTTGTGTTTTTTTAATTATATTTCAACATGTTTTAACAAGCACAGTGTAAAATCACCTAGAGTAATCAGATGAACACTCAACTGAAAAATGATAGCCATCAGTAGGTAACACAGTACAAATATTGCAATGGCAGTATGTAAATCAAAATTTAATATTATAAAGAATCTTTCTTCAGAATATCCAAGTCTTTCATAAACATTATCATATTTTTCTACAAATATATCTGAAAGATAAACGTATGTGTGTATAGTCAACTTTCAATTGCTTGCACATCAATTAGCCACGCTCAGATTTATCCACAACCAGTGTTTAAGGCTAAGTTGGTTTTCCCCTGTCAACTAGGAGGCTTACAGGTCACCATTCTCCACTGACATTTGGTGCAAACCGAGTGAAATATGAACTAATTTAAAAGTTAAACCTAAGATAAACAATTAGTATTATAATTCTGGTACGTAGAAAATCACTCATATTTCTAAACCAAGTAGTAATGCAGAGATGGAGTTACAAATCTCTTCCATAAATATGCATAATCAAGGTAGAACTCCCTAAAGATGAAGAAACTAAGGCATAAAAAAGGTTAAAAGCTTGTCTCAAATTTCTAATCCTAGGCTTCTCATTGACTTACTCTGCTTCATATAGAATAACAAGAGACATACCAACAATTCTTTAATACTCTCACATAGGTACAATTGGTATACGTATTATAAAAGAACTTTCAATGCTCCTGGCTGAAGTCTAGGACAGCTTACCTTAAATAGAATTCCACTTATTAATAAATCATGTAACACTGAAGTTCAAATGTATATTTTAATACTAAAATCTCAAAGCACATTGTGAACAAACATCACATTTATATATATTAACGTGAGTAATTCAAAGAGAAGAAAACTAATGATCACATTTGTAGAAGAGAAAGAATTAAAAGTAACTGGCCAAGAAATTTCACACAGAAAATATAGAATTATAAATGTAGAGAAGTGTAAATAAATAAAGTGTTAAAAATGAAGATATAATGGTTAAATTACAACACAGAAAGTAAAAAATTAAGGTGATGGAAGTTAAGGTATTACATTTAAAATTTTAATTTCCTGAAGTATGCTATGTACCTACCAGGGCAAGAATCAATTCCATTATACTCAATTCTCTGACAAATATGACAGTTAAGAGGTATGCCTTTTTGGGACTTCCCTGGTGGCGCAGTGGTTAAGAATCCGCCTGCCAATGCAGGGGACACGGGTTCGAGCCCTGGTCCAGGAAGATCCCACATGCCGCGGAGCAAATAAGCCCGTGTGCCACAACTACTGAGCCTGCACTCTAGAGCCCACGAGCCACAACTACTGAGCCCACGTGCCACAACTACTGAAGCCCACGCGCCTAAAGCCCGTGCTCCTCAACAAGAGAAACCACTGCAATGAGAAGCCTGCACACTGCAACAAAGACCCAATGCAGCCAAAAGTAAAAAATTAATTTATATTAAAAAAAAAAGAGGTATGCCTTTTTATAAAGGAGGGATAGAGAGAAAAATTAAGGCACTTCTCATGAGTGAACCTCTCCAACTGGAAAATTCATGAAGTTTGCAAACAACAGCAAAAATGATTAGTAAAACTGCAAAATGGGACACCCATTAACTAACACAAAACACTGACAAATAAGCTTTTGTATATATTTATGTTTTGATGCAAACAATTTTGAAATTACTATTACCAAAATTCCAAGAAGATAAAAAGGCTAGTTTGATACTACTGCACAAATTCCAAAAAGATGAAAAATAAAAATGCTTCCCAAATACGCCTAAAGAACTTTTTGATTTCTTAACATACTGGAAGATATGATCAGTAAATCTAAAGTCCAGGTGATAGAAAGCTTGCCTAGGGCCTGGTATATTGAGAGTTTGTTCACATGAACTTAATCTAATATGAAGCAGTGAAGTGGGTCACTACCCATTCAGCTCTAAGATACAAACAAACATTATAAACACCAAGAGCCTATCCATCACAGTACGGGTTTCTGAGGAATTTAACAGCTTCAGCAAGAAATTCTCAGACTGAAAGCTAACTCCCTACCTTGAGGGGAAGAAGGGCGGAGGGAATCTATCATTGTGCTGACTCTCTCCAAGTAATGAGTGAAAGCTTGTATTGTCAAATCCTAAATGGTAATCCCAAACCGAAGAGGCAGTTTTAACTGCCTATTTAACAGAGCTGCAAATTCAAGACTCTAATAAGACAACAAAGGTCTTCCTTTTTTAAAAGTTTATCTATATATAACAAATTATTTAATTTAAATTTTATTTAATTTTAAATACTATCACTTAGATGTAATCTAAAGTAACATACACAAAAGAGTAGCAAAACATTTTTAGAAGTCTTTGAGAAACAAGAACTAGAATCATGTCTATCAATTATTAACAGATAATTAAAACCATATGATCAAATCATTAGGACTGTGGCCTTATTTTTTAAAATAAGGATACACATTTATGTTGAAGAGATGGGTACACATTTAGGAAGATTAGGTAGGAAAAGGAAATATTCTAGTTTCTTTAAGAGGTATCAAGATAAAATCTTCATTAGAAAGAAATTTTACGGAAAAAAGAAATCACCCTAAATATAGCAGTGCTAAGAACCAGTGTACTAATAAATAGCTACCTTAAAGATGATGCTGTAAAACCGACTAAAGCCTACTAAAGAAACTAAACTACTGGCCTAAGTTCAAGAGAAAGAAGTACAAGTGGACAAACATGAACAATTTCACTTTCAGAAGAGTAAAAGGAAGAAAAGAAGTTGAAGTTCAAAGTAAACAAAGTGACTACTAGTAAATTTGGAAGGAAAAGAAGTTACAAAGGTGACTATAATGACATTTTCAGATTCTCTCTGCCAAATCATAAATAATATGCCAATAGCCATAAGGAAACACTGGTCTATATCAAAAGTAGTACGGAAAAAATAACCTGGGATCATGTAATATATATAAAATATGTATAAATGTGGCTAATGTTTCCAGTATGTAATCTAAAAGGTTCACAAAAATCAACATCTTAAAATATGTTCTGCTTTGGTCACTATAATTACTGAAATTGCAAAGTACTAATTTCCAAAAAACATGGTCAGTAGTCAGTAATATTCTAAGACTTTCAGAATCTATATCTCTTATAACTAGTTATTTTCTCCCAAATACAACATTTGGAAGATTGTTTGTTTTCCGATTCATTCTTCCTTCCTTATGCATTTTCTTCACATAATTAACTTCCAAGATATTCAAATGCTGGACATAAAATTTTTGCCAAAAAAAAAAGAATTAGCAGTTTTTCTTTTGCTTTTGGAAACTAAAAACTTTCAATTATTTTCTAGCATTTTAATAACTATATTTAATAAGACTTTTCTGATAACAAAAAAGGGACCAAAACTTAATTAACATAATAATTTTTAAAAAATTAAATCTAAAATTTTATACTTAAAAATAATCTTTTCACTCTATCAAACTTTCCAAACGTATAATTACAATTCAGAATTGCTAACATTTTTGCAATACTTGTACAGAGAAGCATCCTACTATATTTTGCTCTGAAAAGATTGTATATAGCAACTAAGATATTAATTCTGAAACGAAAGAAATTATTTACAACATAAAATGACACTTGTGAAAAGCAATATACAGTGGGATATTCACCATTTGGTTATATAAACCAATTAAGAAAACACATTGTATAAGAGTCTGCCTAATAGTGAGTGTACATATACTCATACATGTATAAAATCATATATACATGAGTATATGTACAGACCTAACCATGCTTATTATTTTAATCCATTTATTCTAACTCTAAGAATGGACTTATAACTTGAATTAATAGCATGCTAATAAAAGAACAGACCATTTTAGACCCCTTTAAAAATTCTATATATTATAAAAAAATTCTATATATAAATAGAAATGTTTCAATAAACAGACCACAAAAATCAAGTTCAAGTCAAATGTTACATCAAATACTAAATTCAAGCATATTAATATGAAGCAAATACTCAATAATTCACTGATTTACAAATTCTTACATTTGCAAAATTAAATGTTGCCTGATTAAAGTTTACAAATGATTTAAAGAGCTGAGTAGGAAACAAAGGGAAAGAAGATGAATAGGAAATTTTCTTCTACTTCAACACATCAGGGGCCATAACAGGCTAGCTCAAACTCACCTATGAAGCTATTCTGGAATAAAGTTGTTGGGACTCTCTCCATATTACTGAAAGTGGATATCCAGGGGTGGGTATGGGCAAGTCTACTTTGAAAAAGTTCCACAAGTGATTTCAGTTGTAAAGATGGGGTTGAGGATTACTATAGTAGACAACCTTATCTCTGCCCTGGTTTTGATTACCATCTACATGTTGAGAATGCCCAAACTTACTCCAGACCTCTTCTCTGAGCTCCAAACCAATATAGTCAATCCATTAGCAAAGCCCTGTTGAATACAAAAACTCAAATCTATGAACTTCTTTCTATCTCCACTACTACCACCCCAGTCCAAATTACTATCTTCTCTCCCCTAAACTCCTGCCAATGCCCACTGTTACTATTCCTGACCCTCTTGTAGAATCTATTCTCTACCCAACCGCCAGCCCGACTTTTAAAATAATTATTTCATTACTACATCATTTCACCTCCCACTGTATTCACATAAATTTCTTACCCTGGACTATAAAGCCCTACATTATCTGATCCCTGCCCACCTCTCTTACCAGAGCTGTGTCACTCTAACCCCTATCTACTATATTCCTACAACTCTGACCTTTTTCCCATTCTTCTAACACTAGCCTCTTTCCCATCATAAAGTTTTTGCAATGGCCGTTCTGTCTAGAATGCTCTTCCCTCTAATCTTCACTTGGTTTGCTCCTTCTTATTTATATCTCAATTTAATATTCCTTCTCAGGAAGTCTTTCTCCAATCATTCAATCTAAAGCAGACTAGAATTATATACTGTTTAAAAACCCTTTTAATATTTTCTACATAGCACACATCACTATTAGAAACTAACTTATATACAGTATCCTTAACTTAAAAAAAAAAAAAAATGTATCTCCTCCCGTTAGAATAAAATGTCCGTGAGAGCAAGTTGGCTTGCTTACTGCCATATCTCCTCCACCAGTGCCTAGAACTGTAAATGCACTCAAAAATAACTGGTGAGGGCTTCCCTGGTGGCGCAGTGGTTGAGAGTCCGCCTGCCGATGCAGCGGACACGGGTTCGTGCCCCGGTCCGGGAAGATCCCACATGCCATGGAGCGGCTGGGCCCGCGAGCCATGGCCGCTGAGCCTGCGCGTCCGGAGCCTGTGCTCTGCAACGGGAGAGGCCACAACAGTGAGAGGCCCGCGTACCGCAAAAAAAAAAAAAAAAAAACTGGTGAAAAGAAAATCCAAATGCCTGCTTGGTTGACATCTCCACTTGGATGCCTTAAAAGCAATAGCAAATATAACATATCCTAATACAATTTATGATCACCCTACCTCGTAAAAAATCTAGTCCTATCTTCTTGTGCTTCCGACCTAAGAGAACAGAACCAAGACTTAACCAGCAGCATAAGCCAGATATTTAGGAAACATCCTTTTTTTACTTTTTTATTTTTTATAAATTGTTAAAGGTTACATTCCATTTACAATTATAACAAAATACTGGCTTTACTCCCCATGTTGTATGATACATCCTTGTAGCCTATCTTACACTCAATAGTTTGTACCTCCCACTCCCTCACCTCCATGTTGCCCCTCCCCCCCCCACTGGTAACCACTAGTTTGTTCTCTAAATCTGTGAGTCTGCTTCTTTTTTGTTATATTTACTAGTTTGTTGTATTTTTTAGAAGGAATTATCCTTGATACTTCCTTCCCCTCCAAGTTCAATTGATCTCCAAGTTATATCACCCATTTGTCTCTAAAATATACTGGATACATCCACTCTGTCCCTCTCTTCTACCATCACCAACCCATCCACTGTCTAAATTACCATGTCTCACTTGGATTATCAAACTAGTCTACTCATTTCTCCTCTGGCATCCCTCCAACCCATTTGCTGCACTGCAACTATACAATCTATTCACATACAATCTGATTTTATCACTTTCCTATTAGATATCCTTTAAACAGCCTGTTCCAGATTCTCTAGCCCAATTTCTCACTACTCTCCCAACCACTCATCCATTAATTTAACAAATACATATACTGAGTACCACAAACAGGCTGATACAAAATGGACAAAGATCCTGATCTCACGAAGCTTAAAATCTAATAGGGCAAGTTTTCATCAACAAATCAACAAATAATAAGTCACACAGTAATAAGTACTAAGAAGAAAAATAAAGCAGGGTAAGGTCACAGAATAACTGTTCACCACAGGGGCATAATGGAAAATTGTGGGCACATTTCTGGGTTGTGCCAATAACTAGAAGATACTGTCAGGGGATTTGGTAGGTGGAACCCAGGGATGCTGACTGTCCTGCAATACAGGACAGTCCCACACAGAAAGAACTGTTCTCATCCTATAACACTTTCACATGTCCATGTATGCGAAACCTGCTTAATAATTATCTACACTCTAACGCCATTTTACATACAAACACAAGGAAGTTTTGCATGATTTTAATATACAATAGATTTCCCAGGAACAAACTATCATATAAAGTGAGGGAAGACTGTACTTTGTTTAGTTTACAGTTTCACAAAGAAATTGTTCACCATTTGGGAAAATCAAGTCACCCACCAATGTAACTTGGTAAACGTAAGACAAATATAAACAACTGTTTGTATGTGTCTGTTATATTAATGATACTATGTGTAAGCATCTAACTACTTCATTGTCTCTTTTAGTACAGTTGGTGCCTGAGCATTTACATTATTAAATATATATTAACTTATTATAAATTACTTTCCTTTTCTTTCTTTCTCAGAGTACACTTAGGGTATTCATTTAACTCAATTATGTATATAGGAAGATTATAGTCACCAATTCATTCATTTGAAAAATATTTGTTGAGCACCTACTTATGTTCCAATCGCTATTCTAAGCACTTGGATACATTAGTGAACAAAACAAATATCCTTATGTAATAAATAAGTAAAATATTCAGTTTCTTAGAAGAAAAAGTGGAACACGGTAAGGTGGACTGGGAATGCTGAAAGGGTGGAGTGTAAGATGTCAAATTAAATACGGTGGTCAGGGCTTCCCTGGTGGCGTAGTGGTTGAGAGTCCGCCTGCCAATTCAGGGGACACGGGTTTGTGCCCCGGTTCAGGAAGATCCCAGATGCCGTGGAGCGGCTGGGCCCGTGAGCCGTGGCCGCTGAGCCTGCGTGTCCGGAGCCTGTGCTCCGCAACGGGAGAGCCCACAACAGTGAGAGGCCCGCATACCGAAAAAAAAAAAAAATACGGGGGTCAGTAGGCCTCATTGGGAAGGTGAAAACGGAGCAAAGCCATAAAGTAAGTGAGACAGTCCAGTGCAAAAGGGCAAAAGCCCTAAGCTAGGCACATATATGGCATTATCAAGAAACAGTAAGGAGACTGCCTCATAAATATCTTATATCTCTATATTGTAACAGCTTCTTTCTAAATCTGTTCGATGATTAGACTGTAAGATGCATTAAGTGGGAGATCAGGTTTTCTCTTCTTAGTATCTTCAATACTTCACATAGTACCAGACACACAGTGGATACTCATTAACCATTTGCTATATGAAGAAAATAAATGATATAGAACCAGAAAGTTTTCTGAGGCAACTAAGAACTAAACCTCAGAAAAATAAGCTTAGAATAGTAGCCAGAAAAGAATTAACTGACTGAAATGGCAACATAATAAAGCCAAAAAAAAAGAAAACCCAAAAGTCAGTGAATTAAAACCCAAACAAAATTCCAAAGGTAAAAGCATTAGGCCATAATTGGATTTAAAGTAACAAAATAAATTTAAATATGATAAAATCTCCTAAGTAACTACTTTGTATGATAAAATCTCCTAAGTAACTGCATTCATTCCATTTGACTTTTAATAAAATAATACTACTCAATAAAATCTACTTATAGTTTCAGATCCAGATTCCTTAGTAAAATGTTTTATCTACTTTAGACTAAATATTTTTATACTAAAACATATACATAAAGCTTTTCACACACTGGTAAAGTTGACTTTAACTTTAACAGATTAAAGACTTAAAGGCTGGTGGAGTTTAAAGACAATTTAGAGACCAAGCCTCTCCAAGTCTCTCATCTTAGAGATGACAAACTGAAGACTAGAAAATTGAAACGATCTATTGAAGGTCAGAGAGAATTAGTGATATATGTGCTAGATTCAACTCCTGGACTAGTTAAGAATACAATAATGCTTTAAAATTCTAATTTAAAACAAATTCAAATTCCATTTAAGAAAAACCCAAATGGCCAAAAAATATAACTAAATAATAAAATAAACTTAGAATTTTCTATGGTTGTTTCTGCTTAACAGTAAGTAATGGAATTAGTATCCCATTGTCCCTAAAACTAAGACATTCCCCAAATAGTATCTAAAAATCTGTATCTAATTATTCAAGGTGTAATTAATCAAATAAAATTAAGATGAAGGAAATTTCTACTAATAGAACAGGGATTATTTTTATAATCAATATCACATGATTACAAAATATATATTGCACATTTAGTTAAAGAT
>NW_006777292.1:2861626-2945422 GCF_000442215.2 Lipotes vexillifer | reverse complement strand
AGGGAAAGAATTATTAGCCCATTGTATATTTTAACATATTAAGTCTTGAATCACTAATCTGAAATTAAAGAAAAAATCTTAGAGCAGTAAAACCCCACACCTGAAGGACTTACCATTTTATCTAGATGTTCAATGGATCTATAAATCTCCCCCTGGGATTCATCATAGTAACTGTAACGGAACCTTTGACCTTGAAACAAATATCATGTACAAAATAAAATAGGGAAAAATTAGAAGCTAAAAAGAAAGCAAGCGCTTACCAAATAATTTCAGTTCTCATGGAAGGCAAAGCACAGCTTAAGCCTCTGAGAGAATCATTCCCAAGAGCCTTGTACATAAAAATAAAAGGCATATTTGGGAAGGTAATAAAGAAATGATATATCACCAGTGTTTCATGATGTTAAAAACTATTTCAAACTGTAAAACCTTAAAGTCACGAGCAATACAAAAGACTATGGAAACAAACAGTTTAAAAGTTAGAAGCATTGTTAAACATATTATATCGGTCTATAATGGAAAGTAAACGCCAAGAGTATGATTCCAGAAAATTTGGCTTAAGGAAACTATCTCAATTTAACAAATCAATGAAAGCTTAGCTTTTGTTGTACAAATGCAAAGATTTAATCTCTACTACAGAAAAGAAAGAAAAAAAGTAGGTCAGAGATATATGTGGCTTGTGTAATTTTTATGACCTAGATTTTAAAAATTTATCTCATTTTTGCAAAATTTTCTACTTGGAAAAGGATCAATACAAGTGCCTTTAAGGAGGATACACAGAAGTATAAATATAACAAATAGTCCTACTCTGACAATAAAATCTCAACAAAGGTACAAGCACAGGACATTCAATGTTTAGCTATTCTCCAAAGAACAGAGAGGGTAAAATGGAAGAAGTTTAAAAAGAAGGTAGAAAACAAAAGGCTCAGGAAATAAATTTTGCTTCCTACTATAGTCAAAGAAAAGCCAAAAGTTAAACATATTCATAATTAATTACATATTATTATTCAACTGATTATGTTGTATTTCAGATATATCTAAACCTATTTTTCAGCAATGCCTTTATTTCCAAGAACTCATTACTTTTATATTCTTTATTTTTAAAGATTCACCAAAATGCAATTTTGAAGGTATTAGAGTACACTAATCATACACACACATACTATGCATCTTGTGCTTCAATTTTACAGCGAAGTTCACATATCCAATTATTATCCTCCCATCTGAGGAGGTGGGTTTCTTTGGCTGGATAATTATGATTTTTAAGTTTTCTGTTTATCTCACTAAAAAAATCACCTTAAAAATAATGAGCCATGTAAAATTATAACACCCTTTTGATGTCCTTTTTTAGAGAAACTACACATCACAATTCTTAACATTTCATTAACTTGTTGATGCTAATCATCTCTGATGGTCACCTTTCTACAATATACCATATTTCCTTAACTTTCACATATTAACTTTTCACATACATTAACATGCACAGCTACTCAATGTGGCAGTTCTTATTTCCCTGCACCCCCTGCCCAGCGCCACTATTAAATAAATATTTCATCTTAAAATTCATGATATCCTATAATCAAGCAATAGGGTTCTGAGACAATTACCTACATTCTGAATATAACAACCTTTTCTGATAAACATTGGAGATTACTGCATGTTGCTATAACTATCAGATTCATTACAGTCCTTGCACTAAAAAAATTCTTAAACAGTGACAATTCTATCACTGAGTACCCCTATATTAAATAATTCATCAGACATTTCTTACAAAATTTAGAGTTAAGTATAGCTTTGTTTTTCTTTAAAGAATATATGTACTTCCTACTAGCTAACAACAGGAACTATATAATTCACCCTATTTTTCCTATTTGCCAGCTGGCTGTCAGAAGATTCAAAGCCAAATATAATGTCTGTCATAATAACTTAGTGATTCAATTCATTGGTACTAAATTTCTACTTCTGTTTCAAAGTTCTTTTGATGAAGCTGCCCCAAATCTTCTGTGAAATGAATAAACAATTAAAAGAATAATCTTAGACAAGAAAATTCTAACTCACTGTCACTGTAATAAGAGTAATATCCTTGGATGAAATCAAGATGAATATTCTTTGAACATGAGCTGCTTCAGGTTTATACTAACACATTCTCTTTTTCTTGCTTCTGGTGATAAATGTCAGTTTTAGTTAATAATCCCTGTGACTGGGACATAATTGTCTTATCTCAAGACTGCTACTCTCAGGTGCAAAGAAAAATGCATGTACTTTGTGACATTTACTATTCGAAAGTCCTTTCTATTTATTTCCAAGTTCAGAGTCGCTGTTTCAAATGCTGAAGTTGGTCAAACCTGCCTTAATCATGAGTCAAAAGTGTAACTATATTTTAAAACTTGGTCTTGTTCATATGGACCATTTTCAATGTAACTTTCACTTAAAAACTACTTCTGAAGTAAGAGAGAAGTACATAGAATGTTTAAAGTAAGTTAAAATACTAAATCAACATGTGATTTAATAAGAATGAAAATATACACAGAAAATCAATGAGCAAATGTTTAATATTTTGCTATCTACTTTTTGCTACTCTTTAGTAGCCACCTCCCATTTAGTAGCTGAAGAACTGAGTAGAAATATTTGATAAGGGTTAAAGGATTTCTCAGTTAAGAAGCTAAATTTACACTACTAAGCTACTACACTGAAAAAAGTATCCTACTTATGATAGCTCAAATTGTCTTACGATCATTGTTTTTAATTATACAAACATTTCAAAATTACTTTTCAAAATTACTACATTCTGGTCAATATACTTAAAGAAAGCATCTAATTTGAAGTAAATAGTTGCCATCATCCTAGCCTAAATGTATATACATACATATGTATGAATATATGTGTGTGTGCACATGAGTACACACACATACAAGTTCAGTTAAATACCACTTGGAATTTGAGTTCAAAAGATTTTTTTTGTTTCTAATTATTAAAAAATAAAGTTTGTCAAAATTTTATTTAACAAGAAATTTAAAAAGACAACCCTAGTGCAATACACTGATCATAAATGCAATTTTAAGTATTTATTGTTCATTTAAAATATATTATGATTTCATGTACCTCATGAGTTTTGTTTTACAATATTTCTAACATTCAGTTAAGTTTATTCACCTAAACTGAACAAATATAGTTGCCTATGTGCCTGGAGAACTGGACTTGTGAACTTTTATGTAAGTATGAATAAAGCATATCACATAGTAAGAGAAAATTACTTACCTGAAACTTATCCTTTCAGAAGGTACACTGGGAAAATGGATTCTTTGAGCCCCTGTTTCAACTCCAAGTATGAGCTTTCTAGCTTTAAGAGCCATTGACACTGCCCCTAGGGGCAGCACAAGCTTTGGAACTCCCCTAGTGAGTATGTCAGTAGTTTCTTCAGGTGCCTTCCCTCAGTTCTTTTCAAATTCAAAAGATGAGAGGAAAAATAACCCAAGAAAAAAATCCTGTAAAGCAGAAACCTTACTCTTTGAGGGAAGGAGGGTAGCTCATTTGTGAATCCATTCCAGAGCACGCTTTCTGAGAAAAAGAAATACAGGTAAGTAATTTTCCCATCTCCAAAGGTGACTGGTGATTAATGAGTGGATTCACAGAGTGTGGAGAATAAGCTCCAGGGATGTCTGTTTAACACACAACAATCAACTAATGAGGACAAACATAACAATGAATGGTACAAGAACCAACACTACTTTTGAATTACCTCAAAACAAAAAGTAAAAAAAATATTAAATACCTCAACATTAAGCTATACACTAGATTGCAGAAATAAACATGAGCTTGGAAAGTTGTTCAATAAAGCCCCCAAAAGATCAGTCAGTAAGACAGACTACCAGACTTATGTCCAGTAAAAACTGTACTGTTATACATTTACTTAATCACTTTATGTTTATATGTTAAAACGTTTTCAAATATTTGAGTTAAACCTCACAACCTGTGAGATAGACTATTAAACCACAGTACACTAAGGACCTAAACTGGGGACACTCATAATTGACATCACTACCAAAGAAAAAATGTACTTCACAAAGAAAATATTATCTAAGTATCTCAAATAAGGTAATCATTTTTATAAGCAAAATACTATAGTCCTTTCATTCTGAAGTCTTAGTTATAATGTAAAATTATTGGCTTTATCTCAAACTTGTAAAAGATTAAAACCCTAAATATGTGAAATCAGTATGTACCAATATTTGAGAAGACAAATGTGAAAGCCTGAATAAGATATATTTCAGGAATTAGCTAACTTGCACTCAAACCAATTTAAATATTTAGAAAATAGTAATACCCTCAGACCCAAGAGACTAACAACAGAAAGGAAGAAGAGTATGCATGAATAATCACGTGTTAATATATATTAAACTAGAAATCTGAATAAAGATATAAATTTCATAAACATTGAAGGAGAATGCCAATTTTAATAAGTGGCACATATTTATAAAAAAGAAATTACGTAAACCTAGACAAATATAAGTTTATAGATAAAAATCCAAAACTGCTGAAGTGACTGTAGTGTAAACTCTATTCACATTTTAACAAAATAATATAATTTATCATTAACATCTACCAAATAAATTTATTTAAACTAATTTGAACTGATTTAAAACTACCATTTAAAAGGAAAATTAAATAGAAGCATGAACCCACTTTTAAAGAATCAATTTCTGTTAGGTCCAGTTTCATTCAGAAACTTCTTTGAAGTTAACTGAAATTTATGTTAATGAAAGTTGTCAGTAATCTAAATTTGGAAGTATAAAGTTCAGGGTGATCAGTAAAACACAAATATTAACAGTATATATGGAAAAGGGCAAAAATGAAACTCAGGAAAATAGAACAAAAATTCTACTAACTAGAAAAACTAAAATAGGCCCAGACAAAATCCTCTTACATGGAGCCATCCTCTAGGATGTGGAACTTGGTAAGTACACAAAGTATGGGGACAACATTACTCCACCATGGTAAAAGTCAAATACTAGCAGCAAATGTATGCCACTCTTCCTGATAGTAGTAGGAAAGGTGAAAAGAGGTGGGATCATTAAAACATTACCAGGGAAACATCATCCTATTGGACTCCCTAATGATCAAATAAAACGCAGGAATTGAAACGCAGGGGTTGGCGGGGTGATTCAAGTGAGGGGATAGAAAGACAGGGCACAATAGAATCTAGGTTCCCAACTGTCCCTTTGCTTCTCTCACCCAAAAAGAAAAATTGAGAGTATTTTAATCTTTCTATTTTTTCTCTAATATCTCTTTCAAGTCTAAATAAGAGCTAAATGGTATCTGAAAGATGAACATCTTTAAAGCAAAATACCCTTAAAAAAAAAGTCATTCTTATAATGGACATTGGCTAACAAATAAGGCTGACAAAGGCAAAATCCTTCCAGTTACACACATATAGGTCTCCTAACTGTCTCTATCATCAAGTTTCTCATTTTATTTTCCACAGAAGCTGGACATTATATTATATAAAGAGAAATGACCACTAGAGATGAAAGATGTCGTCACTGCCAGTACTCTATTATTCAACAAAAACAAAAAAATTCCACTGTATATATGTGAGTAATTGATCAACTGTACCATAATCAATTAAGTGATTTTTCTTCAAAAACCAGCTATTCAGGAATGTGGAGTGTGTTAAGAGCCTAACTCAATGAAACTTCTAAGATCTCTGAGTACTTGAGGAAATGAATCCTTCCTGTGAAAAGACTTAGAATTCAGTGTCATCATTATTTAGTATGGTAAGATCAATCTGCACAGCATCTTTAAAACAAGAAGAAGAAACTACTAAGTATTATTGTCATGAGAAAAAGCTAGACTTTTGAGATGGAAATATACCCCTCATTAATTTAGGAAAGATGACCAATGCCACTAAAGCATGAATTTGAAAAATATGAAACAATTTCTAAGTAAGCACAGTTTAACCCATAACTAGCCAATGATTCATATTATTTCAACAGGCATATAAAATAGAAAATGAAGCTTATTTTACAAGAATGACAGTTACTATTACTATTGTAGAAAGAAGTCTACCAATTTTGGAATAGTGTCCATGTAACTCTTTCCACTTACTCCCAAACCTCCATCAGATTTCCTAAACACTTGAAAAAGTTCCATTACTTAATCACCAAATGTAAATATAAATATGTTTTAGTCTCTAGATGATTCCCATAGCTAACATTTATCAACCTCTGGAAATTTTGAGTTCTTTTTTGTAATTATCACCAAAAAATTCTATCTTGCAATTTAAATTCCAAAATTTTCAAGAAATCAGGAGATCAAATGGCCTAAATAATTTTCTGAGGACCTAGACAGAATATAAGACAAAATTCATCTTTCTCTCTCAACATTCTACTTAAATATAGTAGTGGCTTAGGATTTGCTTTATAATCATCAATGAGGTAAAAAGGATGAGTCCACATAAAAGAGCAATATTAAAACATCTACTCATGTTTTATGTGGATTAATGCTGTGGTTGTACGTGCTGCCAAACTTGAGGGAGGGCCCTGAAGAACAGTATCAGGGGAGCGAATTATTCAAAAATCATAAAAGTGATTTTAAATGATTCATAAGAGCCTTAATTAAAAGTGAAGAGGGAGGGGACACATGTTTCAGGAACTTTTAATTTCTAAAACACGCTTTATTATCAACACAAATTCATAACACTAAGTAAAATAGCCTTTTTTTCAATAATGATACTCCCTAGTTTTATTACTAAACTTCAAAGTTCCCAAGAAAAGAACTCTTTCAAGCATCTACCTACTCAGATCTAAGTAATATACTCATATCCATAAAAAATAACTTCTGCCAAAGGTAGCAAACCAACTAGCAAATAGAATTCATTACTAAAGAACGCTGAGAGCCTCTTAATGAGTTTGACAAGGTACCAGAGCTACATGCATACCCCAATCCAGGGCTTCCAACCTGAGCACTATCAACATTTGGGGCAGGATAATGCTTTGATGTGGGGGGCTGTCCTATGCATTGTAGGATGTTTATTTAACAGCTTTCCTGGACTCTACTCCTTAGATGCCAACAGCATCCCCACCTCCTTCCCCACCCCAGCTGTGATGACCAAAAATGTCTCTAGGCATTTCCAAATGTCTCCTGGGGGACAGTCAGCCCCAGCTCAGAAATCAGTGCCTTAAACAGAAATACTTATCTAGACCATTAGGGAGGATGGGTCTCTTGAACGGAAATCTCAAGGCCATGCATAGTGCAGCATGAGGTAAGAGAAGAAGAAACCAGCCTATCCAGGCCTGATAAATGTTGAATAAATTCCAGCAATCAATGATAAGACATGTAAAAGCCAGGGCTCCCTATATCTCATTAAGGATGTTTTTCTGGCCATTCTGTATCTGAAAATTTATGGTGTTGTGCCTTATGTCTTTACTATAATCAAAGAAATAACTAAAGAATGAACAGATAATGGCATCCTTAAACCATTAAAATAAATGAGTCAAAGAGATGTCCTAAAAGGAATGGGATTCAGAAATATTCTACAACAGTAATGGATAAATGAGAAAAAATTGTATCCAAAGAATTCAAAACACAAATTTACTAAACAAGGCATCCATAAATGTCTCACTTCCTTTATGATCTATTCACTGTGAAGCTTCCTTATTCTTTAAATTCACAATAATAACAAAAATCTCTTAGAAGTCCTTACCCTTATGAATCATTACCAATTTAGACCACAGTGCTAATAGCTAACATGTTACAACCTTTGGAGGGTAGTTCTAAACTGATGGCAACTATGGGCAAAAATTAAGCACCAAAGGAAAAAAAAAGAAAGAAGAAAAGACTAATTACAAAAAAGGAAATGTGGAAAAGGACTTGCATAGCACACAGTGCTCTTCTACGGTCTAAAGAACACTTGTTTTATCTACCAAAAATTTAACTTCAGAGAATCTATCACACAACTCTACCTGGAAATGGGGTTAAAAAATCTTAACTCCCACTAACCTAAGTGTCTAAGCAAGGATGACCTCACAGTGTGAATCCAATTATACCAGTCGCCTTTGGAAATGTATCCATAATCCCCTATTACAATCTCATCCTTTTTAAATGACCAAAAGACATTTTTTTATTCACCTTTAAACACTGTTGCTAAAAGTAAAACTTTCCACAGAAAGTGAAAAAGAACTGAAAATCAGAGCTTAGAATGAAAAGATACCTTTAACCACAAGTACATAATATCTACCATGAAATGTTAAAATCTAGAACTTACCCCAATGGCAGAAATCAGAAGAAACCACAAAGAGATTACTAGGATCCGCTAGATATTTACTGAAGAGTTTTCCGAATTCCTGTTCTTTTGACTCACTCAGAGCTCCAACCAATACAGGAATAATGGTAAACTCATCCTTATGGCTTAAAGAAAACAGAAAACAGGAAAAAAAAAAAAGTCATTTAAGAAATATAAGAATAAAAATAGTTTTCCAATGTGTTGGCACTAAAAAGTGGAACATTTATTAATAGTGGAATGGATAATATACATAATATTGCTGAATTCTTAAAATCTATAAATGTCTAAAGAAAACCATTTAAAAATATGAGGTACAGAATACTAAAAATATCTATTTAAATTACAGAAATGTACAATACTTCTTTAGGTAAACAAAGCTATTTTACTACTAATAATATCCTCGAATATAAAAATAAGCCCATCAAACCATCACCAAGTCAAGTCTTCTCAACTACCCATAAAAGCTACAATCATCTCTGCCCAATGCTTCTGTAATTTTAAGAGTATTAAATTCTTCCTCACTTATTTTAATTCTATCCGATTATAAATACCACCATTTCTGGCACTTGTTCTATAAACCTGTCAAGTGAGACCTACAAAACTTATCTTGGCTCCCGTAAGATTCACCAAATGCACCTTACTCCTATACTAATAAACAGATACAGGACAGTCTGAAGATACACCTCAAATTTCACTGGCATCTAGGGTGGACATAGAATTCAAGGAAATAGGTATTAATTTCTAGCAACAAGAAAAAGACGCCACGCCCATCCACAATGTTTATGGCATATCCACAAGTCCCTTTTTCACTCTATAGATTGAAAGATTTATGGAAAAGGAACAGAGCAGATTAATTAAGAATAACTGTGACGGGCTACAGAAACAGACCTTTTAAATTTTTCATTGTAGTGAAATTTTGTTTACATATATTCAATATTATTTATATTCTAAAGGATCCCAGGTTTGGAATTTTAGAAGCATGAATCATGTTTGTCTGACTTGTTCTAAACAGGACTTTTTAAAAAATCATTGTAATAAATGCCTTTTAATATAATCGGCACTTAATTGATGTAGGACAAACAGAATTCATAAAAGGGTCTGTAAAAATACTAGGTTTAAGTATTACCAAAATAAATGTTAGCTCAGCTTCATAAAGCTAAATTCAGGGCACCCAAGCGCCTCCCCCAAAAAGGCCCCCTTACCCTTGTCAATTGCGAAATAAACAGATCATACAGATCTCCAGTCCCTCTGCAATGCAGGGGCTTCTTGGGCAGAATCTGCATCTATGGAGTAAGAAAAAAAGAGGAAGCTGGCAGAGGAAGCTGCCATGGGATATCTCTTTCTCTGATTCTTACCACTTTGCTTAACAACTGCATGAACGAATAGGGGCTCTTCAGTAAGTTAAGAGTGATTATCATATGAAAGAAAAGAATTTGAGCGCTAGTAAAAATTCAAGAAGATTGTTATGAATTGTTCTAACTTCAAGTACTACCTATACAAATAAATACACTAAGATCATTAAAGAGTCTGCAAGTAATTATGACATAGTAGGGAAGCAGTTACATAGAGTATAAAAAACAAGAAGTCAGAAGAAATGGACTCAAGTACTATCTATCACATACAAATAAATGTTGAGAGCATATAGGTAAGTTACCAACCTAAAAATTTATATTATTTGTAAAATGATCATAATTACAATACCCTTTTCATAAAACTGTTACGAAGTAAGGAATACTACAAGAAAAGTACTTTGTCAACAATAGTTGCTTCACTCTGAGCAAACACGTCTCCTCTCCATAACAGTCACCAAACTATTCAATTAACCTGTCTGAACTATCTACACAGAGGTAAAAGTCTAATACTACTTAGAAATCTAAGCTCTGAATCAAGATTCATCCATCCACCTCTTTATTATTTCTCTTTTTAAAAATTGCTTGTTGTTCTCTATCCCCACAAAGCATGACTTAGAGAAAAGAGCATTTGGCTTTGAAATGTAATATTCCTAGGTTTTAGAATCCAAGTTGTGAAGTTGGACTTCCCTAGTGAAGGAGTATAAAATCTCGCCCTCAAATAACAATTATAAAACTGGATAAAGCTGTCAAAAAAACCAACCATTTTGTGCTCTGGAAATCAACCAAGGGTGAAAAACACAGTGAGAAGAGTTTATTCATGAAAAATAAACTGATTTCTTGGGAAGAACAGTGGAAGTCTGGCATCTTACCAGGAACTGACTCTATCTCCCTTCCCTGCTCCACCAACATTATGGTGAAAGCAAGGTGAGATTGCCTGTGAAAACCAGCAGCTTCACCGCTGAAGGAAGCTGACTTTGATTTGGAGTAGAGAGAAGAATACCCACACCCAGCAGGAAACAGAAAATCCTGCAGCTTTTGTTGCCTGAAATTACCATATCATTTGAGGCAAGCCACAAACCTGAGGACTACCTAGAAATCTAACAGGGAGGTCTGGGAAAAGAGAGACCCATATAAGGACTGAATAAATTCATATATTCTGAAGAGATGCCCTGATAGTGACCTGGCTGAACAGGAGGCAGCACATGTGTGCAGGGGAGGTCCATAAGGCCCTAAGCTCTCGCCAAATGCCAGGTAATTGGGAGGATGAGAGCAAGCACAAGGGTAAGTGGAGACCTGAGAGACAACAAGCTCTTACACATCCCTGGCTGACTGGAAACCTCCACACATGCACAGGGAGACCAGAGAAGATCCAACAGAAAGCAAAGGAGGCAAACTTGAAAATTTCATATGTGCTCCCCAAAACATACACAATCCAGCAGCAGAGGGTGAAAGGTATACAGGCTCAACATGTTTAAGCACAACCTCCAAACAAACAGTAGCTAAACACTAAGCAGTGCAGATACAGGGGTGAACTCTAGAAAGCCAGGGTAAAAAATATAAATAAGAATTTTTTAAAAGCAAAGGAGATACATCAGTAGCCAAATACTGTGAGAGAGACAAATTCCACACAGAGTCCATGAAAGTTACTTTTAAAAAAATTAATGGGGGCTTCCCTGGTGATGCAGTGGTTGAGAGTCCGCCTGCCAATGCAGGGGACACGGGTTCGTGCCCCGGTCCGGGAAGATCCCACATGCCACAGAGCGGCTGGGCCCGCGAGCCATGGCCGCTGAGCCTGCGTGTCCGGAGCCTGTGCTCCGCAACGGGAGAGGCCACAACAGTGAGAGGCCCTCGTACCGCCAAAAAAAAAGGTACAAATGAACTTATTTACAAAACAGAAACAGATTCACAGACTTAGAGAACAAACTTATGATTACCAGGCGGGAAGGGTAGAGGGGAGGGAGAGTTAGGGAGTTTGGGACTGACATTACACACTGCTATATTTAAAATGGATAACCAACAAGGACCTACTGTATAGCACAGGGAACTCTGCTCAATATTATGTAACAACCTAGATGGGAAAAGTATTTGAAAAAGAATAGATACATGTATATGTGTAACTGAATCACTCTGCTGTACACCTGAAACTATCACAACATTGTTAATTGACTATAATATAAAATAAAAAGTTTAAAAAAAAAGAATAAAGTTGCTATAATATACTATTGGATTGGCTAAAAAGTTCATTCCGGTTTTTCTGTAAGATCTTATGGAAAAACACAAACAAACTTTTTGGCCAACCCAGTATGTAAAAAGTCCAGTTTCAAGAAAAAAACTGTGAGCCAAAGAAAAAGGAACCTGTGACCCACTCTTGGGGGTAGGGTGGGGGTGGGAGTGGAAGTAGAAGCTGTATCCAAATGGGACCGGATATTAGATTTAGCAGACAAAGATTTTAAAAGTTATTAAAAATATGTTCAAAGAAATAAAGGAAACTATGCTTAATATATACAATATCAAACATACGAGGATGCACACAATGGGAATCCCAGAAAAGTTACAGTAAAAGTATTAGAAAAAAATAATGGCTGAAAACTTTCCAAATTTCATAAAAAACATTAATCTTCAGATCAAAAAAAGCTAAACAGATTCCCAACCTAGGTACACCATAATGAAACTAAAGAGATTCCCAACCTAGGTACACCATAATGAAACTGATGAAAATCAAAGACAAAGAGAAAATCTTGAAAGCAGCAAAAAGAAAATGACTCATTACTTACAGGATAGACTTTTCAACAAATGGTACTGGGATAATTGCATATCCATAGGAAAAAAGTGAACTCAGACCTTTACCTCATACCATACACAAACTGGTTAATAGCCACAACTATAATCTAAAACGGTTAACACATCTAGAACTGGGTTCAGCAAACATCTTTTGAAATGGGCCATACTGTAGGTTTTCTGGGCCATACAATATCTGTAGAAACTACTCAACTGTCATTGTAAAGAGAAAGCAGCCATAGTCATTAGGTAAATGAATGGGTGTGACTATGTTCCGATAAAACATTACAATAACAAGCTGTGGGCCAGATATGGTCTGCAGAACACATTCAAGAAGAGAAAATCTATGTGACCCTGGATTCAAAAGCAGAATCCATACAAGAAAAAAATAAAGGATAAAAATTCATTAAGAATGTTTGCTCTTCAACAGACACCATTAAGAAAACAAACAGACAAGACATACAATGGGAGGAAATCTTTGCATATCATACATATGAATAAAAAAACCTGTGTCCAGAATATATAAAATCTTGTAACTCAGTAAAAAGATAAATTATCAAATTAAAACTAGGGCAAAATATATGAATAGACATTTGACAAAAGAAGATACACGAATGACTAATAATCATATGAAAAGTTGCTCAACTTCATAAGTCACCGGAGAGATGCAAATTAACACCACAGTGAGGTTACACTACACATTTATCAGAATGGTTGTAATAAAAAGACTGACAATAACAGGTACTGGCCAGAATGTGGAGAAACAGAACCCTCATGCATTGTTCCTGGAATATAAAACAGTGCCATCACTTTGAAAAACAGTTTGGCAGTTTCTAAGAGTTAAAACACAGACTTATCATATGACTCAGCAATTCCATTTCCAAGTAACTATTCAAGAGAAATGAAAACATATGCTCACATAAAGACTTGTACAAGAATGTTTATATCATTATTCCTAATAGCCAAAAATGAAAATGATCCAAATGTCCATTAACTGGTGAATGGTTAAACAAAATGTGGCATATTCATACAATGGAGTAACTACTTGGCAATAAAAAGAATGAACCATGGATACATACCGCAACATGGATGAATCTCAAAAACAGTATGCTAAGTGAAAAAGGACAGACACAAAAGACTATATTTTGTATGATTCCATTTATTTAAAATTTCCAAAAACTACAAATCTATAGAGAAAGAAAGAAGGTAAATGGTTGCCTGAGATTGAGAATGGGAGCAAGAATTGCCCTCAAATGGACACAAGGTTTCTTTTTTGGGTGATAAAAATGTTTTAAAACTAGATTGTGAGATGTCTGCACAAGTTTATAAATTTATCAGAAATCAGTGAGCTATAATCTTATGTGGATGAGTTTTACAAGATATCACTCATATTTCAAACTTCAATAAAACTGTTAAAAAAAGAAGAAGAAAGAAAGAAAATCCATCTTTGCCACTTGCAAACTGTGCTACTTGCACCAGGTTACTTAACCTATCCTAAGCTTCAACTGTCATCAGTAAAAACAGAGTTAATAAAATCTACCTTGCAAAACTCTTGTGAGCACTTTAGTAATGTAGATGAAAGTTTTATCCCTTTTTCTGACCTATACCTTAACCCGTGCTGCAGAAAATTACTATATCCAAGATGTGTAACAAATGAGAATTGAAATCCCAGAACCAATAGTGAAGCACTCTCTTTAAAAACAAACAAATAGGCTTCCCTGGTGGTGCAGTGGTTAAGAATCTGCCTGCCAAGTACTGAGCCCACGTGCCTCAATCACTGAAACCAACACGTCTCAACCACTGAAACCCACGCACCTAGAGCCTGTGCCCTGCAACAACAGAGAACTAGAGAAGGCCCATGCGCAGCAACGAAGACCCAATGCAGCCATAAATAAATAAAAATTTAAAAAAACCAAACAAACAATACTGGGACTTCCCTGGTGGTCCAGTGGCTAAGACTCCGCACTCCCAACGCAGGGTGCCCGGGTTCGATCGCTGGTCAGGGAACTAGATCCCACATGCCGCAACTAAAGATCCCGCATGCCACAACTAAAAGGTCCCGCGTGCTGCAACTAAGATCCTACATGCTGGAACAAAGATCCCACATGCCGCAACTAAGACCCAGCACAGCCAAATAAATAAATAAATATTTTTTAAAAAACACTATCACTGTATCACCAATGCTCTTAATGGTACACAGCACAAAAAGTCTAAATTCTAATGTAAAAATTCTAATATAAAAATGTGAATTTGTAGCTAACATAGTTCTACAGTTAATGCTATAGTTAATAACACTATTGGGTATTTGAAACTTGCTAAGAGTAGATCTTAAAAGTCCTCATCAGAAGGAAAAAATGTGAACTCTAATATGAATATTCTAAGTGATAAGAAAACAATTTAAGTGACAGTGTGTTTACTTAATTAGTGATATATAAGTAACTGAAATCTTAAAATTGATGACATTTTAAACTAGATGAAATACTGTATACAGTTATTTGCTTATTCTTTCTATGGCATTAATTTGAATATTTCTCCCCTGAACAACACTGATGAACATGAGAAATTTCTTTTCTATACAAGTTCCAACTTCCCAAAGATTTTAGAAGCAGTCCAGAGCTACTCAGGTGAGAATTAAAAAAAAAAATCATAGGTACTTCCCTGGTGGCGCAGTGGTTAAGACTCCGTGTTCCCAAGGCAGGGGGCCCGGGTTCAATCCCTGGTGGGGGAAATAGATCCCACATGCATGCTGCAACTAAGAGTCTGCATGCCACAACTAAGGAGCTGGCAAGCCACAACTAAGGAGCCCGCCTGCCACAACTAAGACCCAGTGCAACCAAATAAATAAATAACTAAGCCAGTCAGAAGAAAAATTATTCTTATCCCTAAGGTGCTGAGGCTGTTGCCACAATAATATCACTATATAATTTACTCTCCTCTCCTCTTTTAGACAGAAAATATTCATAGGGAACAAAGGGGACAAAACATATGTAAATATAAAAAATCTTTACTCTGATAAAAATAAAATACATCCCAATCTTCTCAAATGTCTTATGCTATCTCTTGGTCATCCTTTTCAAGGTCATAGAAACTAAAATTATTCCATTACGACCAACAAAGAATTTGTACTTATTATTCCAGAGATTCTCCATGTTCTATCTATAATTCTAAAAAATGCTCTCTTCCGGATACAGGTAATACTCAAAAGGAAACTTCTATGTTCATGAAAAAGGGAAACTGGGGAAGGGGAAGAAAAGGGAAAAGGGAGAAGGTAAACTAGCTGTCAATGACAACTAAAATTACCATTAAGTCATGATAAATCTTTACTGTTGGATCAGGTAAGTGAATCTAATGAGATTATCAAAACTAAATTCAAAGGTTTTATCTTTCTGAATTTTCATTCCAGTAGGAATACTGAGTAGAAAGGTTTTACAAGAGCAGGCATATTTCAGGTTCCAGGGAATCGTACTAAACTCTGTTTTGGAAACTGAACCATTTGAAGCAAGAGTCCTATGATAAATTGGCCCAAGTCTGCTGTCAGAATTATAGAGACATTATAGTATTTTGAGAGAAACAAATCAACATTTATTTCCATGCCCTATGCTCTCCTAAAATTACACCCGGGTTTACACCTAAAACTTAACAGCTTTACCATCTCTGATAATTGTTTACTCTTAGGCCTTAAACTTATCTTAAAATTATCTTACTCTACCACATAGAAATATTTACCAAGTTTTGCTCATTCTAACCTTTAAATGTCTCCCATAATCTGCTCAGTCTGCTACCCTATCCACCACTATGTTAGTTCAAAGCCCCCGTGATTTCTAAACTATTTCTACCAAGCTCTTCCAATTCTAATCCATCCTTCACAGTACCATCACGCCATCAAAGAGTAATACTCTTATAGACAAGTTCTAATCATCTCCCTCTTTTGCTGAGGGAGCTCTATACCAATCATGGAATGAAATACAAATATCTTAAAATGACATTCAATGCCCTTCATAATCCTGTCCCAACCTACTTTCCAACTTTCTAATCCTGGCCCTCTTACTCTACACCTCTACAAAGTTACCTATTCAAATGTCTCCAGTCCCACATTGGTATCATATATGTGTGAAAAGTTGGATAAGGAATAAGATAACAGGAAGTGGCAGGACCAATATCCAACTAAAAACATTCATATCTGTGAAAAAACTTTTTCTAACTCTGCAGGCCAAACAAAAAACATCTACAGACAGACATCAGTTACTAGCTCAGCCTTCTGTAACTCCTGCAAGCTAAGTCGAATAATTATCTGTTCTTAAAATAAGGCCTGGGCTTTCTTACTCCTATACTTTGTATTTACAGTACTCCCTTTCCCTCAAAAAATTCTGCCCCATTCTGTGAAAATTATAGCCATCCTCAAAGTCCACTCAAATATCACCTTCTCACAAAGCCTTCTGTGCTCCCCTAACTCAATTATCACCTACACCCCCCTTCTGTTCCTATAAACTCTTCAATCGTACTTATTACATTTTGTATTATATATCATTTATTTATATAGTTCTCTCTCCTACTAGACTATATGCTGAGGAAACATAAAATATTTACTTATTTTGTATCACCTGTCATTCCTTGCACAATTAGGCAACTCTACTAATACCGGAAAAATTCAGATTAACCAAAATTTTTAAATTTTGAAAGTAAATGTCATCTTAAAAACAATCAGAGCTTCCCTGGTGGCGCAGTGGTTGAGAGTCCGCCTGCTGATTCAGGGGACACGGGTTCGTGCCCTGGTCCGGGAAGATCCCACATGCCACGGAGCAGCTGGCCCCGTGAGCCATGGCCACTGAGCCTACGCGTGTCTGGAGCCTATGCTCCGCAACGGGAGAGGCCACAACAGTGAGAGGCCCGCGTACCCCAAAAAAAAAAAAAAAAAAAAAAAAAAAAAGTCAAATCTTTACACTAATAACTAGTAAAACTGAAGGGGGGGATTACGATTATGGGCCAAAATGAGTTTTGTTTACTAGCCTACTTAATTACTCCCCATGAATAAAATACATTATTCTTAATCTGTGATTAACAGCAACATTGGAAAAGGAGTCTCTTGTGTATTCCTAAGAAGGTGACAAAGGTAAAGGAAAAGAAATCCTTTTTCCAACCCAAAATAACAAGTTTTAAATAATAAAATCAGGGACTTCCTTAGTGGTCCAGGGGTTAAGAATCTGCCTTCCAATGCAGGGGAAGAGGTTTCGATCCCTGGTTGGGGAACTAAGATCCTACATGCTGCGGGGCAACTAAACCTGAGGGCCGCACTACTGAGCCCACGTGCTCTGGAGCCTGTGCGCCACATCTAGAGAAGAACCCACACACCACTACTAAGACCCAATACAGACAAATAAATAAATATTTTAAAATAAATAAAATAAAATCAGAGCTATAAACTGCTAAAAATCCTTCTGAGACAAGGAAAATGATATAGGTCATAAACTCATATCGACATAAAAGAAAGGAAGCACATTAGAGAGGGATAAAAGAATGTAAAATAACACCTTTCGTTTATTTCATTTTATTTTTCTTATTCTTAATTGATCTAACAGATAACAATTGTTCAAAATAATTATAGCAATAATGTGTTTGGTAATTATAGCTTATGAATGATAACAATGTTATAAGGGAGAGGAAGGAGAAATCAGGAATACTCTGTTATAAGATACTTGCACTACATGAATCAGTACAGTGTTACTTGAAAGTACACTTGCATCAGTTGCAAATGTATGTTGCAAACTTTAAAGCAACCACTAAACAAAGTAAAAAGTAGTATAATCAATATACAAAGAGAGGAAAGAAAATGAATTCATATTAAATGCTCAATTAAAACCTGAGCAAGAAGAAAAAGAGGGGAAGACAAAAAAGAAATAAAGAACAAGGGCAATGAACAAAAAATGGTAACAAATATAACAGATATTAATCCAAGTATATCAATAATCTCTTAATAGGTAAATGGATACACTGTGATACACCCATAAAATGGACTATTATTCAACATAAAGAAAAATAAGCTACCAAGCCATAAAAAAACATGAAGGAATCTTGAAAATATATTACTAAGTTAAAGAAGCCAACCTGAAAAGGCTACATACTGCATGATTCCAACTACATGATATTCTAGAAACTATATGACTATGAAGACAGTAAAAAGATCAGCAGTTACCAGGGGTTGGATGGAGGTAGAGAGGGGGGAGAAGACGAATAGGTAAAGCACAGGGGATTTTTAGGGCAGTAAAACTATTTTACATGGTACTATAATGGTAGATACATGACATGAGGCACTTTGCAAAACCCATAAACTATATAACACAAAGAGTGAACCCTAATTAAACTATGAACTTCAGTTAATAATCATGTATCAATATTGATTCATCAATTATCACAAATGTATTATACTAGTATAAGATGTTACAAATAGAAAAAATGTTCAGTTAATAGTAATTAATACCATACAAGGCATCTGACATTCTCACTCAGGGAACTCAAAAATATAATTAATACAAATAAACACAAGAATTACAAGAATTAGGTTTAACAATCTGGATAAACTATACAAAATCAAGATTTTCTAGATATATATAATGGTATAAGTACTAAGTTACCAAATCCTAACCATGGTGAATTTCTAAGATTGGCTAGAACCTGAAACATAAGATGAAATAGATTTAAATACACGGTACTATGCTTTCAAGTTGCCCATGTTCTAAAATATTAGTAACAAAAAGCATTATATGGCTAAAAAGATAATAATGATATTTTTACAGTGAACATGAACATTTTTTTTTTTTTTTTTGCGGTACGCGGGCCTCCCACTGCCGTGGCCTCTCCCCCTGCGGAGCACAGGCTCCGGACGCGCAGGCCCAGCAGCCATGGCTCACAGGCCCAGCCGCTCCACGGCATGTGGGACCCTCCTGGACCGGGGCACGAACCCACATCCCCTGCATCTGCAGGCGGACTCTCAACCACTGCGCCACCAGGGAAGCCCCAACATGAACATTTTTATAGGGTCATATTTCTCAAACACTTTGAACGTTACTAAAGAACTCTATTTACTTTGCACATTTTTCTGAACAAAAAAGAAAAGCATTGAAATTAGAGCAAAGGAATTGTTCTGTATCTTGACGGTGGTGAATATTTACAACTCTGCATTTATCAATATTCACAGACTTCTATGCCATAAAGAGCATATTTTACAGTATGTAAATTACCCCAGAAATCAATTAAAAATTTAAACTGTAAATAGAGTAAATGGGAATGATATAGAGAAAGGAATAAAAGGGGCGAAAGATAACTGAACAGAATAAAATGCAAAGAAAAAGAAGAGGTGGGATCATGTTAATTTTAAGAGTGAACAGTTTTTTTTAAGACACGATTTCTACATATCCGAACTTAACTCTCTCAAATGCAATTATATGCAATATTAAAAACTATGAATTTCTGGACTTCCCTGGTGGCGCAGTGGTTGAGAGTCCGCCTGCCGATGCAGGGGACATGGGTTCGTGCCCCGGTCCGGGAAGATCTCACATGCCACGGAGCGGTTGGACCCGTGAGCCATGGCCGCTGAGCCTGCGCGTCCGGAGCCTGTGCTCCGCAACGGGAGAGGCCACGACAGTGAGAGGCCCACGTACCGCAAAAAAAAAACAAAACCAAAAACCTGAATTTCAATCGTAAAGATAATATATGGAAAAAAGGATCAGAATAAAATACTTAAGATATCATCTTCTATTTACATGTTTTAATTTTCACAAAAACGTGTATGTATAAATCTTATATATATATTGTATATACACAAACATATATGCATACATATGTGTTAGCATATTTGTAATAATATTTACTGTCAGTAAACACTGGTTGAGGAGAAGCAAAGCGGCTTTCACTGCTCATTTTGTACTTCTTGATGTTGTTTACACTTTTAAACCATGTACATCCATTTTTTAAATGTCAACAGAATTAACTGAGCAAGGGGATTATGGGTCATTTTATGTTTTCTCCTCTATAACCTCTAATGAATATCATTTTAAAATCTGTTTAAAGTAAGAGAATTAGGGCCTCCCTGGTGGCGCAGTGGTTGAGAGTCCGCCTGCCGATGCAGGGGATACGGGTTCGTGCCCCAGTCCGGGAAGATCCCACATGCCGCTGAGCGGCTGGGCCCGTGAGCCATGGCCGCTGAGCTTGCGCGTCCGGCAACGGGAGAGGCCACGACAGTGAGAGGCCCATGTATCGCAAAAAAAATAAATAAAATAAAATAAAATAAGAGAATTATAAATAATAGATATTTAATTGTTTAACCTGTAATATTTATAGTAGTGAAAAATGAGGGAAAAGTTTTAAAATTAAATGATCAATTGAAGTATTACAGAGACATATACTAGAAAGTCCTATGTATACCCAATAAAAAGGAGTTTAAAAATGACATGGAAATAGGTTCATGATATGAAAATCAGTCAATAAAAAAAAAACTGATCTCATTTTTGGAAAAATTATTTAATAAAAGTATTACAAATAGATTGTTACTAATTTATTCAACAATTAATTATTGAGATCCTTTTGTGTACCAGGTACTGAGATGGGTACAGAAGATACAGGGTAGACTAGCTGCCCTGGAGTAGGGAATAGGTTAGGGAAGTACCAGAGAAGGGAGATAAAGAGCTATTTAACTGCAGTGCTACTGTGGTAGGTTGTCTACAAATATAATCACCAAAATTCCTCCCACTTCTGAATGCTCATGCCACCCCTCCCATTAGGTATAGAGCCAATTTCTCCTTCCCTTTGAACCTAGCCTTCCAACTTACTTTGCCAAGTAGAATGCAACATAAGTGATACTGTGCCAGTTCCAAGCCTAAATATTAAGAGGCCTAGAAGTTTCTACTTGTTTTCTTGTTACCCTGAACTGCCATGTACTTCAGGATAGTCCAGCAGGAAAAGGAAACCATGTGTAGAGACAGGCCCTGAAGGAAGAGTAACAACAAGTGGAGATAGCACCAAGATGAGAACTAAGGTGCCCAGCAGACAACCTGTATCATAGCCCCAAACAGAAAGTGAGAGCACCTTGGAACATCTAGCCTAAGTCAACCTGTCTCAACTGGCAGCAGATAAAACAGAGATAAAACTGGTTGCCACTCATCCCTGACCAAATTTCTAGCCCAAAGAATCATAAGCAAAAAAAAAAAAAAAAAAGAAAAGGTACTTTAAGGTGATATGCCATGCTGCAATAGATAACTGAGACCAAAAAATGGTACCTGGAAAATGTATTACTGTAAGAGAAACCTAAAAAATATAATATTGGCTTTGCGGACACAGAGATAGGTGGAAGTTGAAAGGGCAACAAGGAGCCTGGAAACTGGATGAGCAGTAAGGACACTGCTATAGGAGGCTAGAAATAGGGTTATCCATATTATTTACTGGGAGAACAATTAGCATAATGTAACTTAGAAGATTAAAAATACACTTAAAGATTAAAAATAGCTAAGAAGATTTCCAGACAAAATGTTCAAAGTGTCAATGGCTTCTTTATAGCCAAGTATGAGAAGGTACAAGAAGAAAAACATGAACTAAAGAATTATAAGCAGAATTTAAAAGAAATATTTCCAACCATGAGTTGCTTGGTTGGAAAATAACTGTTTCTCACTGCTAGCCTCTGTCAAAGAAACAGCATAAGGACAAAGATCAAATCCACAGTGCTACCAAGAACATGGGCTCAGAGGCATCGTATCAAAACGCATCTGTAAAATGTATTAGGACCTCAGGAAGACTTAAGACAGTGCTTGTATACTCTCTCAGGCAGGTAAAAGGGCTTCTAAGAAACTCCAGGCCCCTAACTTGAGATCCAAAGTAGAAAGAAGCCTGTCTCAGAAAGAACTGTGGATGTAACTTTTGTCTAATGGAATGCACTTACAATCTGATGTACAGAAAACCCACAAAGTGTTTAATGGAGTTCAATCAGTTTGTACTAAAAAACAAAACAAAACACTGTTCCAAATGAAAAGAGGCCTTTAGGCTCTTAAACTGTCACATACATGAAGCAGACTAAAACTGCTACTTAGATGCAAACAAGGCCCATTTCTTATGGAAAAGTAAAAATGACTCAGAGAGGAGAGCCAAAAGCCGAAAGGATCCAGTCAAGAGCTAAGAATAATACAGGTCTTCCTCAACTTAAAATGGGGTTAAGTCTCAATAAACCCACTGTAAGTCAAAAATACATTTAATACACCTAACCTACTAAACATCATAGCTTAGCCTAGCCTACATTAAATGTGCTTAGAACATTTACATTAGTCTACAGTTGGGCAAATCATCTAACACGAAGCCTTTTTCATAATAAAGTGTTGAATCGCTCATGTAATTTATTGAATACTGTACTGAAAATGAAAAACAGAATGGTTGTCTTGGTACAGAGGATTTTAAGTGTACTGGCTGTTCACCCTTGTGATCACAAGGCTGCCTGGGTGCTGCGACTCACTGCCACTGCCCAGAATCATGAGAGAGTAAGCATACACATTGCTAGCCTGGGAAAAGATCAAAATTCAAAATTTGAAGTACAGTTTCTACTTAATATGTATCACTTTCACACCATCAAAAAGCCAAAAAATCTTAAGTGGAATCATCATAAGTCAGGAACCATCTGTAATGAATTATGAAGCCACTACCAGAAGACAGAACCAAGCCATAATCAAGGATATTTTCTATTTCCTGGTTAGAGTTCAGAATTGCTTTGGACCAGAGACTACTACATGCTTCCCATTCTTTCACTCTGCAATGGAAGTAACTATTGTGCTTTACTGTCCTTGTCTCAAAACTGTATACTGAGTGCATTGGGAGGGGGAGTGGGAGACTTGCCTTCTTAGTTCACAGGTATCCAAATCAAAAAGAGCTACACCCAAGGAGCCTCACCCATATCCCAACCTAATGCAGATCATAAGATAATGGACTTCAAACCTGAGGTCATAACTGGATGAAATTTCTGGGCATCTTAGGAGAGCTGGGGGTGTCCTCCATGTTGGAGAAATGTGAATTGTCCACCAGAGGAAGAATTGTGGTAGCCATCTGCAAAGATGGCTGCCAACAATACCTCCTACTCCTGTACACATATGCTACTCCTCCTGTCAAGAGGTGGCATCTATTTCTCCTTTGAAAAACAAAATGCAGTTGAAATGATACTATGTAGTTTCAGGCCTAGGCCTTAATGGGCCAAGAAAGTTCTGGTTTTGTCCTCTTGTTATCCAGAATCACCATGTAAAGAAATCCAGACTATCCTTCTCCAGAGAAACCAAGAAAATAGAAAAGCCCTGGTTGGTAAACGAACAGGCCATCTAGAGAACAGATGAGGTGTCTCAAGTAAAAGCCAGCACTAAGGCCATCTTGGATCCTCAAGGCCCACTCCAGCCATCTCAGTCAGTATCTTGTGGACCAGAGCAAGGTATTCCCTACTCAAACTCCTGATCCAAAAATTGTGAGCAATAAAATAGTTATGACTTTAAGTCACTAAGCTTTGAGGCAATTTGTTACTCAGTAATGAATGACTGATACAGGTAGTGAGCGCAGCAAAGAATACAAAGGAAAAGTATTAGGTACTTTCTAAGAGTCAGTATTAGGAATCCTAATGTAATCTGAGATGTAGGGAAGGTTTTCTTGAGAAGTGATATACTTACAAGTGGTTATTTAACACTATTTAATAGGATATTATGAACAAAAATTTTGTTCACTGGTTTCAAATTTCTATTTTCCTAAATTTCCACATTATGCCTGTTTTAATTTTGAAATAACAACAAAAATGTTATTTTATTAAAGCTTCCTTAAGGATACTGTTGGCAGTTTATTGGTCCTATTGTATTGAAATTTATTAAGTCTAAAATATATTTTCTTATGACAAAACACGCAAACATTTCAGCAAATAACAAAAGTTTTCTACTGTCCTATGTAGTTGAAGAATGGGATGTTCTGATTACACTAGGATTCCAAAACTTAAACAGCCTATATTGGTTTAATAACTTCTAAAGAATTAGAATGTATTAAAACAACCTAAAATTATACTGCTTATAATTTAATATCACACTATCAGGTTTATGTAATTCCTCATAGTTATCATTGTGAAAAGATGTGGATAACATAAGACTGAGAGAAGTAAATAATACTTTGATAACAGAATTAAGAGTGGAAATAACCCCCAAAACTGCAATAATGGAATAAAAGCAACATGGAAAAATTAAACAGAAATAACTGAAGAGACAAACACATTTAGGGTTAAAAAGAAATCAACCACAAAAGTACAAGAGGAGAAATAATCCAGCTTAACAGTATAAAAAAGCCTTGGGGTTTGAGCTGACCACAAGTATATCAAACAATAGTAAGGTAAGCCATATCAGCATAATAACTGCTTAGATAATCTCAGACTTCATTAATGCATTTAATTGACAAATATTTACTGAAAACCTATAATGCACTACTTATTTTCCTAAGAGAATACAGTAATGAGGACCAGAGAAGGAATAATCTCACCATATTTAGAACTAGTCAAACTACATATGGAATATTAAGTCCATATAAAGGAAATGGTTGAAAAAATTAGAGAAATGTGACCTATAAAAGGAAAACTTCCTAATTTGAATATTGCCCTAAAAGAAGAAAGAAAGCTCTTAAAACAATTCTTTCATTTTACCAAAATAAATTGACTACTACGTGACAGGCATTGTGCTAGGCACTGGGGTGTAAGTGCAAAACAAAATAGATATTATCCCTGTCTTCACTCTACTTATAGTCTAGTGAACACCCTATCACTAGAAGACCTTTTAGCAGGTACCAAATAAGAATCTGTCAAGCACTTTTTATAAAAGAGATCTCTTTTATAACAGATCTATATTATATTTAGATAATCTCTTTTATTATATATTATTATACAATAATCTCTTTTAGAATAGAGATTCATGTACTTTCA
This sequence comes from Lipotes vexillifer, assembly GCF_000442215.2. Taxonomy (NCBI): domain Eukaryota; kingdom Metazoa; phylum Chordata; class Mammalia; order Artiodactyla; family Lipotidae; genus Lipotes; species Lipotes vexillifer. The sequence goes on along the minus strand of NW_006777292.1, from coordinate 2,920,053 downwards.
TTAAGGCTAAAATAAATTACCTCCAAAGTTACTTCCAAATCTAAAATTTTATGATTACTTACTTATAGCACTATAACATGAAAGAATGTAATTGTTACTCTGAGATAAATGAATGTATAATGAATAAGATAACAGGCAAATCAATACACACAAACACACACACACGGGTTGTTGTTGTTTTTTTCTTTTAATATTTCTACCTAATAAGACAACCGTGTCACTTTACACGTTAAGCCTTCATAGGCAAACTACTCAAAACCAACTTCAATCCACATTCAGAAAATCCAATCCCAAATTTTTATTTCATTTCAACAAAAATTTTAAAACTCTTTACCCTAATGATTATCTCACCCTAGTTAAAATAATTCCAAAGAAATTAATATCCATGATTTCTCTGGGATTTCTTATATTAATTAATATACCTTTCCATGGCTTTAGCTGTATAAGGCAAATGCATTTCAATACTGTGTTCATCTTCATCTGTCTGCAGAGACATTCGTTCAAACATTCCTGTCTTCCACAGTTCTCCGTAAACTAGAGATTTCAAAATATAGTAAAACAAATATATTAATGTATATCCTTACCCTGTGAGACTCTATCCAGTAAAACAAAACTACATGCTTTGGCAAGAGACAAAAAGCACCACATAATATTCTCCATTTTTAGTTTAAAAAAAAGGAAAAAACAACTAGCTTCTTACATACCAGACAAAACAGTAAGACATGTAATGATTTATTCAGCACTTTCATATGTTACATAGTTACATAAAAAATAGTAATTTTAATTTTTCATCAATTCCTTTCATTATATCTAAAGTCACCTCTGAGTCTAAGCTTATCCTTGACCTTATTCAATCAGTAGATATTAACAAGAACAGTTGATTAGAAATCTTACTGAAATATGGAAAAATCCCCTGGTCTACTTACTCATGAGGTTAATAATATAGTTTTTGAGTTTTGTTTTGTTTTTTAATACAATGTACAGACTTATTGTTTTACACCTCAGGTTCCTGTCATACTAAGAAAAGAAAATTCCTTCTGAGAATGCTATTTTCCTCAACATTAAAAATTAAGCTCGTGGTATAGACTGGAATATAAATTTACCACAGTACCATGCCTTAAATAATCTTAAAATTTTAAAATGATTTAGCAATTCAGATCCTTCTGATGAATTACACTTAAAACTAGATATTATCAATATATAGCAAGAAAATGATGAAATATGTAAAAAAAGATATAAGAATATTTTTATTTTATCATTGAACAAAACCAGCATTTTTATAACTACATCCTTAAATGGGTTTACCAATAACAAAGAAACGAACAAATAACGGTATGACTTTTTTTTCTATAAAATCATACCTGATTAAAAATCCTCCATTCCTCATTGCCAGTCTATCCAAAACCAAAATTTTCTGAATGCTCCAACAAGGTTTTAAAAATAAAGCGTGTCCCAGAGGAAAGGGGAATTGGAATGAAGGTCGTAAAAAGGTACAAACTTCCAGTAATAAGATACGTAAGTACTAGGGATGTAATGCACAACATGATAAATATAATAAACACTGCTGTATGTTATATACAAGTTGTTGAGAGTAAATTCTAAGAGTTCACATCACAAGGGAAAAAAATATTTTTTTCTATTTCTTTAATTTTGTATCTATATGAGATGATGGATATTCGCTAAACTTATCATTTTATGATATATGTAAAGTCAAATCACTATGTTGTATAACTTAAACCTATGTAGTACTGTATGTCAACTATATCTCAATAGAACTGGAAGAAAAAAATAAAAAATTTAAAAGCATTTTAAATATTTGAAAAATGTGTACCCTAAAACCATTCCAGGAAGTAAGGCTAGTAATATTCCAGTTTCATTAATAAACTATATCCTAACAACAAATTGCTAATATTCTATAATACTTAAAACCCCAAATTATGAAAATTTAGGCCTAAAAATTAAAGAAAAAGAGGTGATCATTTCCTCTGCAAATGGCTTTCTTCATTCTACAGAAGAATTTGTTGCAAAATTTCTTCAAACAATAAAAACACTCAATGTACTTAAAATATAATTTGATGAACTGGGAGGATACACACCAAGTTCATGAATGCAGTTACTTTTGGGAATGCAAATTGAGTTCAGATGAGGGGAAATTCTGAGTCAAGTGTGGATGATAAGTATATGAGTATTTGTTATAGTAGTCTCTGTATTGTTTGGTATTTTTAAAATTATGTACAAAATGAGACATGATTAAATAAAAACTGTGATTTCTAGAATTCTATTTAAAAATCAAAATAATAGATATGTTTTAAAAATAAAATGGACTTAAGATTTATGTGGCACCCTTCTTGCAGAGTTTCACAACTACGGTCTCAATTTTTTTCCCATAAAAATCATACATGAGGATATAAAATCATTATCACCATTATCCATTTATGGTGAGGGAACTGTTATACACAGAGGAAGACTAACATGCCCAAAATGTTTCAACAAGTTGTGTGGGTACCAATTTCTTGTCTCACTGTTCAAAAAGTACATGGTACTTCCCTGACTATAAATGTAACCACTACACTCCAAAGACTAGCGGATCTGACAGATTTTTGTGGCTGGCAGAAAAACTATAGTTGTCTTTTAGGCATATGGAAGATTTTCTTTCTTAGTTTTTGTTTTTTGCAGATTAATTATAACAAATTTTATTTTTACAATTCAAATATTACTATGATACTAATACTTTTAACTGTAAATTAACTTATAATTCCTATTTGTAAAAACTTCAGCTGTTTACAAACTATAAAATTTCTATATACTTACTCTTTTGGTCAATACGAAGGTCATACAGAGGTGTCCTATATATATCCACACTGGAAAGTGCACATCGAGAAAGGGGCACATGATGAGAAGGCCCAAGGATGAAAATTCTCCGGCTAGGAGATATACAATAAAAAACACAGAACAATTGCACTTCTACACAAACTTTTTTAAATAAAAAGTAAAAACAAAGTAATTAAAAAAAATTAAATGTAATATTGTTTTCCTTGATTGAGTTCATTACCTACTGCTATATGCTAAACTGTGTTCTCTTGAAATCATACGTTGAAGTCTCAACCCCTGTACCTCAAAATGGAACCTATTTGGAGATAAGGTCTTTAAAGAGGTGATTAAGTTAAAATGAGGTGATTAGCGTGAGGCCTGAATTCAATATGACTGGTGTCCTTATAAGAAGAGGAAGAGACACCAGGGGTGCACATGCACAGAGAGGTGATGGACCATGTGAAGAGGCATCAGGAAGACAGTCATCTGCAAGCCAAGGAAGAAACCTAAGAAGAAACCAACCCTGCCAAACCATCTTGGACTTTTCCAGCATCTAGAACTGTGAGAAAATAAATTTCTGTTGTTTCAGTCCCCTAGTTGATGGTAGTTGGTTATGGCAGCACTAGCAAACTAATGTTCCTACCTAAGACTTGCTCCTCAGTTAATTAAGTTCAATTACTTAATCTCTATCTTTTTGTTGGAAGGTCTTTAAAAGAACCATGTTTAACACCTGGGAATACTAGTTACTGATTATCTACAGTAAACCAACTGACTATGCTTAAAATCACCTCTGTATTCACAATGGCTAGGATACAAAAGGTTTTCAATAGCTGTATTAATTGAATTTTAAACATTTCAGCTATTAAATAAAATCTCAAAATAACAAACTCTAAACTTGCCTACAACATTAATAAAAATCCATAAAAGTATAAATTCTAAAAATCCAAAATATCATTACAAAGAAGCATTCTGTTAAAGCTATTTCCACATTTCTTCCATGGCAGAGAAAAAAGGCATCTTGTTGAGAACTCTGTGTAATAAGCTTTCTCAGTTCCCATTCAAGGAGAAGTCATTCTCAAAAACAAAGAAAATTATGTGTTATTTGCACTGTAGGCTAAAGAAAAGAACTGGGCTAAACTGTAGATTAAATCTTTACAATCCTTTTATCTTAACATCAAGAGTAAAATTAACTTATTCTCATTTTATCTCAAACATCTCTACAATCTAAATTCCAAACTCTCCATTTTCGCTGTTTCTCCCAGATTCATATGAACAAAATTTTCCCCAACACACACACACACACACACACACACAAAGTTACAGACACAAAAGAACCAAAACTATAAGAAAAAAAGGAATATATGTAAGCTATATACCTAGAAAATTAAGTGCTACTCATTGCTCATCTAATGGACAAAAACTGAAACACAGAGCTATATCTCTTTCACATCAAAAACTTGCAGGCCAAGGAATGTGTGCTTTAGCAATATATTTATTTTGACAGAATTCTATTACAGCTAAGAAAATTAACCTACTGTCAGCTATATCTTACTTGCTATATGGGGTGTTGGGGGGTGGGGGTGGATAAGAAAGATGTGGATAAGGAAAAGGTAATTCTCAGTTTAGTCCCAAAATCTCCTCAAGATGTTGCAATCCTCAAGATGTCACTCAGAGCCCACATGTAAGACTTCACTCACAGGCCATTTCTAGTCAGAAACATAATCCCTTTTCTCGACTCCCCTGCTAATACTCACTTCTTGCCATCATCTCTATGATCAACTCAAAATCAGATCTATAGAGTCCTAAATGAACAAAAGATACCACTATGTTCTCGTATCTTAACAGCACATAAATATCACCACATTTTTAAAATTAAACTTTAATGAGGGACATAGAAAATGGTAAATCTGAGTGCTTAGGAAACTTGCTTAAGGATAGGTATTATATGAATCAAAAATCAAGTAAGAAAAAAAAGCATTTTTATGATTGAGGAATGTATTTCTATGAAAAGAGAGAGGGATAGAATATTTAAAATCAGAACACTCCTGGGAAATTCAGAATATATAATTAAAATATGAAATGACTTTTAAAAATCAATCTAGTCATAGATATATTTCATAGGTAAGTATAACAAGGTTCTTCTAACAGTGGCTAAAAGATGAGCGTTACTCCAGAAATAAAGACCCGAGGTCAGCTTTGAAAGCCTAACTGCCTCCTCTAATACGTGACTATTCATCTTGCTTGCCTTTTTGTCAGACCCAACCTAGATGAAAAGATAAAGTCTGGTGGGGAAAAGAGGTCCCATCGGTCTGAATTATCCAACTGTGTACCCAAAGGTTGAAACTCATCCAAAAGCAACATAGTGAAGTTCCACATTTAGTTAAGAGAGATAATAGGAAAAAAGAGATTTAGGTCCCATCAATATAAAACCCTTAAAAGTGATATACCCAAAAACGAACCAAAAAAGACTTCTTTTCATTGAAAGAAGAAAAAAGAAACTGGATATTGAACAAGTAGTAATCTCAGAGTCTCTGTGTTAGCTATATGCTACAAGACAATTAATAGTGTAAATAAAAGATAATGTATTTTTCCCCCTAGATTGCTAGATCCATAAACACCAAGACCATACAAATATTTTGGAGAGAAATGTAATATAGGCATTGGAAATAATGCCACTTTCTCTCCCTTCAATTAATTACAAAGTTCTTTGTCTTAAAAGAGTAACTTTTAAATATTGGCATATAATCACTGTTGCCATACATGTAAAAGAAACATTTAATATAAAAAAAAATAGAAAAAATCAGTAGGCATTCTTTCAGAAATAAATGTAGTTCACATATAAAATACCTCCAGAGAATCCACATTTGTGGAGTTACTTACTATGAGGAGTGTAGTCTGTACACCTAACACATGAGTTACCTGAGTGTCTGTTCTCATAAATATTCAACTACTTATACTAAATAATGGAACACAAGTAATTTTTTAAAAGTGTTTCATGGTTAAGTGGAGATATTTTAACTAAAGAATAAAATGTCATGTGGCCCCAAAGAAGATTCCTTTTGGCATTCTTTTTCTGCCCTGCAAGGTTTTCTGAAAGATATGAATCAAAATCAAGTTACTATCTAAGGAACATCCTGAGTTCCGGTTTTTAATTAAAGTTTTAGTGATAGGAAAAGACTTTGCAACTCTAAATATGGGAAAGAACTTAATTAAATGTATAATTTTTAAAATTCCTTAAACAGCCCGAGTATTCTTTCTAAAACATGAATCAGATCATATCACTTCCCTGCTTAAAAAGTCTTTCAATGGCTTTTCTTGGTCAGAGGATAAAATACAAAAATCCTTAAAATGGGTTCTAAAGTCTCATATCAACTGGCCCCTTCTTGTGTTATTCTTCCCCCCCTGGATCTCAGTACTTTATGCACACTGGTCTTTCAGTTCCTTGATAACAAGAATATCTTTGCCTATTTCAAAACTTCTTCACGTGTAATTGTTTCTTTTGCTTGGCTTAAAAATCATTTCCCCAGAGATGCCTTCTCCAATACCTTATCCACAATATAAATCCAATCACCCTGAACCACAGCAGTTCGCAAAGTGTGAACTGTGAATTCACAAGAACCTTTCAAGGAGTCCACAAAATCAAAACTATTTTCATAATAATACAAAGAAGTTATTTGCCTTTTCAACATGTTAACATTTGCACTTCTAGTACAAAAGTAAGACTGGGTATATACTGCTGGCTACAACCAAAGTAACGGAATCAAAATGTACTAGTAGTCATGTATTCTTCACCTTCACCCATGCTGTATTTTTTTTAAGCCAGTTTCATTTAATTTCATTAAATTTTGAACTTCGAGTAGTTTTATAAAAATATTCTGTATGACAAAATGCATTCAATTTGTGGTGATAAACACATAAAGCACTTCGACTGCATACAGAAGTATGCCTCAAGGAAAAAGCATGTGTGATTTTGAGTTATGAGCTGAAGTAGACTTTTTTCCACAGAACACAATTTTTACTTCAAAAAATGACTGTAGACAAATTGTGGTTATTCCAATTTAGGTATCCAGCAGAAATTTTTTAGAAAATGAACAAAACGAGCCTGACACTTCAAAGAAAATATTTGACATATTTGTTGCCAATGATAAAATTGAAACTTTTAAGTGAAAATTAGACTTTTGCAAAAAGCTTCCCAATAATTAAAATTTTTTCTCATGAAATTGATGGTGATATTAACAAATGTGATTTTTTTTTACATTGTATGTTGAAATGCCAACATTTGAAAGATCTGCATGACTCAATGAACAAATATTTTCCAAATGTTCATGCAAGATGTTACAAAAACATGCAAAGGTAAAAGATCCATTCAAATTTTAAGGACAAAAGATGACCCTGGTTGACACGTAGAGAATGGGAAAGGGAAAGAAGAATGGAAGCTAGTGGTGTCAAATTTATCCTTCTCTCTTGGACTGTTATTTTTTCTCTATACTTATTATTCCCAAAAGGATGTTTTCTCTATTTTCTTAAAGAACTATAAAGATATTGCAAATGTCAGGGAGGGCCACTTCCAAGAGAATACAACAAGACTGTCCATGATTATTTTTAACACTGAGACCTTCACACTTATTTATTCAGAATTCAATTACTATATACTAATTATAAAAATAAACTGATCACATCATCCATCATTCGCATTTCTTTTTACTGATCTCCTTTATTGTCACCTTCTTAGTCCTTGACTCTCTTCCCTTATTATTTTTTTCCTTTCCATTCTCACTGTCCATCAACTTATTTAACACACAATTTCCACTTATATCAATATAGGCTCTCTATATATTCCTAGGCCAAATTTAATTCAGGGGTACCCTTTTAGCACATATCATCATCAATAAAAGTTCTGCCAAGTAGAAAAAGGTTTGGAAAAGGCTGTTATATAAACTAGTCTTGATTATGGTTGGTTTATAGGCCCAGGGTCAAATAAAGGAAGCTTCTGAAAAGCTTTACAATCTAATTTCTATTTTACTCTTATTCATGAAACAAGTTAAAATTATACATTAAATATGTATTATGAAATATTTGTTAAAGATGTGCATCAAAACATCATAAAGGAGGTGGAGCTAACCAAAACCTCATCAATCTGGCAATATTATCATTTTATTTATTATTAAAAACTTACTAAAAAATAACTTTCAATAAAGGCCTGATAAAATGTGCAGAGCATACTACATAAAAACAAAAGAGAGCAGCTTTTTTGCTTTAACAATTTGAACTAATTGCTCATAAAGGAGTAGGCTGTGGGTGAGATTTTCTTTTTAAACTCAGGGCTGTTGTGAGTTACTTCTGAATGATTATACTTCATCTCTACTAGTACGGGTCTAACCTAACATTTGACAGAATTAAAATGGTCAGTTTCACCTATTCACACAGTGTATGTACAACTGGCAATATAGACTAGAACCTGACACTGGCTCACATGTAGTGAATTAACTATTTAAATAAAATGTTGGTCAGCAAATTAAGTAATTTGGGTGGCTAATTCCAGCAGAAACTTTTGAAATTTCACAAGTTTCTTATTTTAGAGAGTGGTATACTAAGCTTTTAAAGTTCACAAATTTCTCATTTTAGAGAGTAGTATACGACTCAGTCTCAATTTGACAGAAAGATTTTTTTAAGCTAATTTCAGAGCTGTCATTAAATTATTAAGAGCTAATATACTTCAAAAACCATATTAAATTCATTGTCAGATTCTAAAATAACTCAGGTACCTTATCCTGTCAATGAGAAATTATTCTTCATTCATTAAACACAACCTAACACGTGCAATAAAGAATTTTCAATTATAAAGTGATTAAAATAGAACAAAGGGCTTTGAATTTTTCTTAAAAGTATTCATCTCCAGGTTTTCAAAGAAAATTTTAAAAACCAAAATATTTAACTGTTAATGTTCCTGGACCCAATTCCACTGTGTGCATTCATGTGAGTGGAAGAGGGGGCACACTCAATTCTGACACTCTACCTTGAGATAGCAACAGATTCCACAGGTTACAGGTTCAGTCCTACAAAAACGTCCCCACACCCACACCCATCCCCCATCTCAGATGCCAGTCACAAGCCCAGGTTGTCACTTGTGCTTCTGACCAACCAGTTACAGATTGGCCTTTCCAACAAACAACTCCTTGAATTTCAATTCAGAGGCCAATCATAAGTCCAGGTTGTTACCTGTACTTCTGACAGACCGGTTATAAATCAGAGGTTTAATTTGCTAGAGCGGCTCACAGAGAAATATTTCACTTACTAGGTCACCGGTTTATTATAAAAAGATATAACTTAGCAACAGCCAGATGGAAAAGGTGCATAGGACAAGGCAAGGGGAAAGAGCCAGGACCTTCCATGCCCTCTCCAGGCAGGCCACTCTCCCCAAATCTCCACGTGTTCACCAACCTGGAAGCTCTCCAAACCCTGTCCCTTTGGGTTTTTATGGGGGCTTTATTACATAGTCATGATGGCGACTGATTCAACCTCCAGGCTCTCTCCCCTCCCCAGGGGAGGTCAGGGAGTGGGAATGAAAATTCCAACCCTCTAAACACAAGGTTGGTTATCCTGGCAACCAGCCCCAGGCTTAGGTGGGGTCCGAAAGTCACCTTATTAACATACAAGAAGAACCTTTGCCATTCTCACCACTTAGGAAAATTCCAAGGGTTTTGGGAGCTGTGAGCCAGTAACTGTGGAAAAAGACTAAATATATATGTGAAATATATTTTGGTCATCTAAATGACCAAATACATATTTCGCATAAATCACAATGCTGTATTAACCTTCTAACACTTCCAGAACTAAACATTTTACCAAAGGGAAGGTAGAAGCTAAATGTTCAGATAATGAAAAACAGTATTAAAGCTTTTCATAACCTATATAAGGTACAATCAAATTTATAAAGTCAAATTCTTAATGAAATCAAGTATATAATAAGTATGTAAAACAAATTACTTCAGTGACAAAGCAATTATAATTCCCAACCCCCTAATGAAAATGGTATCTAACTATATTACTTACGTAATAGATGGATCCACTTGTTTGTAAGCATGAGCAGCACAAGACCCACAGTACGTATACCCTGCATGGCTACAAAACAAAAAAATGTTTAACTTAATCATCAGATTCAAAATCAAGTTATTCTGGGGGAAAAAAACTTCTGAAAGAAATCTAATAATTATGGTAAACATTATGTGTACAGATTAAAAAGCAATGTATTGATAGATAATGATGCAACTTCTAGAAGATAACAGGGAACACATCTTTGTTCTGTGTTCCACTGTTATTTTATTTATTTATTTATTTATTTATTTATTTATTTGGGGGGGGGGCAGGCCATGCTGCACAGCATGCAGGATCTTAGTTCACCAACCAGAGATCAAACCCGTGCCCCCTGCAGTGGAAGCATGGAGTCTTAACCACTGGACCGCCAGGGAAGTCCCCCTGTGTTCCAATTTTAAATGTTAAAAAGTATTTGGTCTGAAGGAAAATTATATTTGGAAATATTCAATGCTTATTTGAAGTTGCTAATGTAACATTAATAATATATGAGCTCTTAACATTCCTCTTCAATACCATTAACAGACTATTACATACCTAAAAATGCTAAGACCAAGTCAAATCAGAGCAAAACAAATAATCTACAAGAAACAACTCACGTCCCTCTGTGTCTTTAGTGGTAAGAGAATTGACCTGACCTTCTGTGTATTATGCCTTTCATTTGCTCTCCCTACTACTCATCCCATCCTTTTCCTCCTCTGGTCTCAGCTTTACATTGGTTTTCTGATCACCAATACAATGACTTTGTTTCACAACTTCATTTTTCTTTCTTGACTCAAGCTATGTGAGTCTAGAAATATTTCCCTTAATGCTTACTATTTAGTGCACAGCCAGTAAATGTTTAACAAATGGCTCTGTAGGAAAAAACTGTATACATATGTATATAAGCTTATTATAAATTTTACTGAAATAAAGAGAGATGTATCACACAACTGACAAACAATGAAAAAATATAAAATACTCTTTACTGCAAATTCAGCTTAGGCAATTGATTGTCCCAGAATGCTTTCACTGACGGTAGCTGAACTCTTTAACCCACAGCCAAGCAATGGCTGCAAATGACAAGAGTGAAATAATGAAGACATATGTCTGAATTTCACTCATTCAACAATGACTTGAATGACGTCTTTGCATATTAGACAATAGTTTTTCAAATACTGGAAAGCATATTTCTTTCCTCATTTTTTCGTGCTTGTCACAGTGTAAAGGTTATAGACATAACATAATTTTAAGTTTCATCTGCCTTATTAATAACCTTTCCCCATTACTTTTCTTGAGTACAGACAATCAACAAAAAATAAAGTCCTGATTTATAGCAATCTGTCTATTAATGTGGATTAAATCATTCCCATCATGGACAATTTCAAGATGCACAGTAAACTGAAAACACAAAACACACACTGGGAGAAAATATTTGTAAAGCATATATCTGACAAAGGATTTATATCTAAATATATAAAGAAGAAGCATATATCTGATAAAGCATTTATATCTGAATATATAAAGAAATTTCAAAACAACCTAATACTTTAAAAACTATAGGTAACTGTTTTACAAGACAAAAAGAATTCTGAAGATTGGTTGCACAACAAAGTGAATGCACTTAACACTACTATATAAATGGTTAAAAGTAGTTAAGATGGTAGATTTTATGTTACTACAATTTTTTTTTAATTTTTAAATAGGAAATGATGTGAACAGATACTTTTATCAAAAAATACACCGGGGGCTTCCCTGGTGGCGCAGTGGTTGAGAGTCCGCCTGCCGATGCAGGGGACACGGGTTCAAGCCCCAGTCCGGGAAGATCCCACATGCCGCGGAGCGGCTGGGCCCATGAGCCATGGCCGCTGGGTCGGCGCGTCCGGACTCCGCAACGGGAGAGGCCACAGTAGTGAGAGGCCCGCATACCACAAAAATTAAAAAAACCAAAATAAACACCAGGATGGCAAAAAGCACACAAAAGAAGGCTCTACATCAGTTAGTCATTGAGGAGAGGCAAATTAAAACTATAGTGAACTACCACTGAACACCCACTAGAATAAGCTAAAATTAAAATGAGTGACCATACCAAATGTGGAAAGGATGTAGAACTGAAACTCAGTCTGTAGGAAATGTAAAACGGTACAACTACTTTGGAAAATGGTTTGGCAATTTCTTTAAAAAAACAAAAAAAGCTAAACATACTTCTGCCATAAAACTCCTGCCAGCGATTCCACTCCTAAAATATATATATTTAAGCATTATGTGCACACAAAGATTTGTACACAAATATTCATCCCATTTTTATTTGCAAGAGCCCAAAATGGAAACAGCCAAACGTCCCTCAAAAGGTGAATGGATAAACAAATTGAAGTATATCCATACAATGAAATAACTCTTCAGCAATAGAAAGGAATGAACTATTGACACACTCAAAATAATTATGGTAAAAAAATAAATACGCTGAGTGAGAGAAGCCAGACAAAGAGTTCATACTATATGATTCCATTTAAATACTTCCACAATAAAAAATTTTTTTAAAAGAATATGTATGTATAAAACTGAGTCATTTGCTGTAACAGGAGAGACTGGCAAAACACTGTAAATCAACTCTACTTCAATTAAAAATAAAAATAAATAATTCTAGAAAATAAGAACTAATCTATAGTGACAAAGTAAATCAGTGGATGTGGGAGGGTGGGAGAAGGGCAGAGAGGGAAAGAAGGGCACAAGGAAACTTCTGAAGATGATGAATATGTTCATTATCTTAATCGTGGTAATGATTTCAAAGGTGTATACATATTTCAGACTTATCAAACCGCATACTTTATATGCAGCTGAATGTTAATCATACCACAGTAAAGCTCTATTTTAAAAATGAGGGCTTCCCTGGTGGCGCAGTGGTTGAGAGTCCGCCTGCCGATGCAGGGGACATGGGTTCGTGCCCCGGTCCAGGAAGATTCCACATGCCGCAGAGCGGCTGGGCCTGTGAGCCATGGCCGCTGAGCCTGCGCATCCGGAGCCTGTGCTCCACAACTAGAGAGGCCGCAACAGTGAGAGGCCCGCGTAACACACACACACACACAAATGATACTCATCTGATACAGACACAGAAAAAGAGATTCACATAAGTCAATCACAACCATACAAGATAGTAGGGTCCTTAATTAGGAGTAAAGTAATATGGGACATATGCTAAGCACACTGAAATCACTGAGGCTTTATTGGTCAGATTAATGGTCGTCACTCCATCCTTACACCTCTGTCAAGGGAGCCTATCAAGTTGCCTGAATATAGCAATATTCTCACAACCCAGTTCTAATCTTAGCCAGAAGGTAATATAAGTTGTTCTGTGGCTCAGCAAATTCAGTTTTGCTGTCATCCTGTACTGATCTTGATATTCTAGGCTAACCAGGGGCACTATTTTAACCGGTTATGTCCCCAATCTTCCAGTCCCCAAGACACCAATACCAACTACTTCAGATACTTAATACCTGTTCCTCATCTGAACATCACTGGCTCCTGTCAGTTCAGATATGCACTATCTTGCCTGGCCATGCAGACCTTAAAAACCATCTGATCCATCTGGATCCACCCTGGTCTGTCACAAACCTGAACGACATTCAGATTTTCAACACTGCTTTGCTCTCAGCTGTCCCTCACTTCACATCCCTCCACTTCTCAATCCTTACTCTTCTTGAATTTAAAGGCCGTGAACTCCAATCTCTAAATCAACCTTTGTACTCTAAGTCTCTCCCAGTTATACCAACACTGCTCCTACCCAAGCTCAGTTCTTAAATGCCAGAAAGGCTTCTTAGAAACATTAGATTTTTGAAGTATAGGTAGGAAAGAAATAGTAAGTAGAAGGGTAAGGGCATGAAGGGAATAAAGCCTGAAGGAAAAACATGAGCAAATGTCCAAGTGTATGATGTAAATGAGAAAATATGAAATTGGTCTGAATGGAACAAGAGAGTAATGTTAAGCCAGAGTCAGACAGAAGAGTCTGGGCTTGATAAAACAAGTTACTGAAAAACTGCTGTGTGCTCTTGGAACAGGGAGTGATAATATGAAACTGTTATCATGTACTGAAAAACACAAGCACAAAGGACATGTTAGAGGAAAGATGAGTTACATAAAGCTCTCTTAGAAACTGTGGTGTGAGGTAGTAATATCACGGTCTAGGTCTAGAATGGTGTCAGAGTCAGTGGGAAATGAGAAATCAGTGCTCTAGGGTCTAGAAAGAAACAGTGACATATCTTAGTGACCAAGTAGGAGGAAGAAGAAGAGGACAGTTATGATGATGGTGATAACTGAGTGCTTACTGCATCTCAGGCACTCTTCTACGTAACTCAAAGCATTACTTTTAATCCTAACTACTCTATGAGATAGGAATTATTATTCTTCTCATTTGATAGATGAAGAAACTGAAGCAGAAAGGTTAAGAAACTTGCTCAAGGTCATACAGATAGTAAGTGGCACTCCAGGATATAAAGCCAGGCAGTAGAGCTCCAGAACCCATTCTTAAGCACTGTTAAGAGGACTTTACATAGTTCAAGGAAGAAGGGAAGGAGTCCATGGAGTAGGAAAAGCAACAAGCCTAACAACTGGAAGAATACTTAAAGAATCATATATCCTGTAAGACTACAAGGAAGGATGATAGTTTCGAAAACATGATTAACTAAGGTAAACTTGTTTCATAATAAGAACTTAGATTTCATGGTTTCAGTCCTTTTTGAAGCTGAAGGTTTAAAAGTTTGCTTGACCTAAAGACAACATAGTGGCAAAAGGAAAGGAAAATTCTTTTACCTTTTTTAAAATTTTATTTTTTATACAGCAGGTTCTTATTAGCTATCTATTTTATACATCTCAGTGTATATATGTCAATCCCAATCTCCCAATTCATCTCACCACCACCACTACCCCACCCCCGCTTTCCACCCATGGTTTCCATACATCTGTTCTCTACATCTCTGTCTCTATTTCTGCCTTGCAAACCAGTTCATCTATATCATTTTTCTATATTCCACAAATATGCGTTAATATACTATATTTCTTTTTCTCTTTCTGACTTCACTCTGTATGATAGTATCTAGGTCCATCCACGTTTCTACAAATGACCCAATTTTGTTCCTTTATATGGCTGAGTAATATTCCATTCTATATATGTACCACTTCTTCTTTATCCATTCGGCTGTCGATACACATTCAGGTTGCTCCCAATGACTTGGCTATTGTAAATAGTACTGCAATGAACATTGGGGTGCATGTGTCTTTTAGAATTATGGTTTTCTCTGGGTATATGCCCAGCAGTGGGATTGCTGGGTCATATGGTAATTCTATTTTTACTTTTTTAAGGAACCTCCATACTGCTCTCCATAGTGGCTGTATCAACTTACATACCCACCAACACTGCAAGAGGGTTCCCTTTTCTCCACAGCCTCTCCGGCATTTGTTGTTTGTAGATTTTCTGAGGGATGCCCATTCTAACTGGTGTGAGGTGATACCTCATTGTAGTTTTGATTTGCATTTCGCTAATAATTAGTGATGTTGAGCAGCTTTTCATGTGCCTCTTGGTCATCTGTATGTCTTCTTTGGAGATATGTCTATTTAGGTCTTCTGCCCATTTTTGGATTGGGTTGTTCATTTTTTTAATATTGAGCTGCATGAGCTGTTTACATATTTTTGAGATTAATCCTTTGTCCGTTGATTTATTTGCAAATATTTTCTCCCATTCTGAAGGTTGTCTTTTCGTCTTGTTTATACTTTCCTTTGCTTTGCAAAAGATTTTAAGTTTCATTAGATCTCATATGTTTATTTTTGTTTTTATTTCCATTATTCTAGGAGGTGGATCAAAAATATCTTGCTGTGATTTATGTCAAAGAGTGTTCTTCCTATGTTTTCCTCTAAGAGTTTTACAGTGTCCAGTCTTAGGTCTCTAATCTATTTTGAGTTTATTTTTGTGTATGGTGTTAGAGAGTGTTCTAATTTCACTCTTTTATAGGTAGCTGTCCAGTTTTCTTGGCACCACTTACTAAAGAAGCTATCTTTTCTCCATTGTATATTCTTGCCTCCTTTGTCATAGATTAGTTGACCATAGGTGTGTGGGTTTATCTCTGGGCTTTCTATCCTGTTCCATTGATCTATTTCTGTTTTTGTGCCAGTACCATACTGTCTTGATTACTGTAGTTTTGTAGTATAGTCTGAAGTCAGGGAGTCTCATTCTTCTAGCTCCGTTTTTTTCCCTCAAGACTGCTTTGGCTATTTGGGATCTTTGGTGTCTCCATAGAAACTTTATGGTTTTTTGTTCTAGTTCTGTAAAAAATGCCATTGATAATTTGATAGGGATTGCGTTGAATCTGTGGATTGCTTTGGGTAGTATAGTCATTTTCATAATATTCATCCTTCCAATCAAGAACATGGTATATCTCTCCTCCCGTTTGTGTCATCTTTGATTTCTTTCACCAGTGTCTTATAGTTTTCTGAGTACAGTTCTTTTACCTCCTTAGGTAGGTTTATTCCCTTGTTTTTTTGGTTTTTTTTTTTGCAGTACGCTTGGGAAAAGTTTTCAATTAGCAATAATCGCGCCTCGGATAAACCTCATTGAATACGATACTGCCACTGCAGTATAGCAAAGCTATTCCCTTGTATTTTATTATTTTTGTTGCAATGGTGAATGAGATTGTTTCTCCTTAATTTCTTTCTGGTATTTTGTTGTTAGTGCATAGGAATGCAAGAGATATCTGTGCATTAATTTTTTTTTTGCGGTACGCGGGCCTCTCGCCGTTGTGGCCTCTCCCATTGCGGAGCACAGGCTCCGGACGCACAGGCTCAGCAGCCACGGCCCATGGGCCCAGCCGCTCCGCGGCACGTGGGATCCTCCCGGACCGGGGCACGAACCCACATCCCCTGCATCAGCAGGCGGACTCTCAACCACTGCGCCACCAGGGAAGTCCCTGTGCATTAATTTTGTATCCTGCAACTTTACCAAATTCACTGATTAGCTCTAGTAGTTTTCTGGTGCCATCTTTTGGATTATCTATGTATAGTATCATGTCATCTGCAAACAATGACAATTTTACTTCTTCTTTCCTGATTTGGATTCCTTTTATGTCTTTTTCTTCTCTGCCGTGGCTAGGATTTCCAAAACTACGTTGAATAATAGTGGCAAGAGTGGACATCCTTGTCTTCTTCCTGATCTTAGAGGAAATGCTTTCAGTTTTTTACCATTGAGAATGATGTTTGCTGTGGGTTTGTCATATATGGCCTTTATTATGTTGAGGTAGGTTCCCTCTGTGCCCACTCTCTGGAGAGTTTTTATCATAAATGGGTGTGGAATTTTGTCAAAAGCTTTTTCTGCATCTATTCAGATGATCGTTTTGGTTTTTATTCCTCAATTTGTTAATATGGTGTATCACATTGATTGATTTGCATATATTGAAGAATCGTTGCATCCCTGGGATAAATCCCACTTGATCATGGTGTATGATCCTTTTAATCATACACCATGGTGTTGTTGGATTCTGTTTGCTAATACTTTGTTCAGGATTTTTGCATCTATCTTCATCGGTGATATTGGTCTGTAATTATCTTGCTTTGTATCATCTTTGTCCGGTTTTGGTATCAGGGTGATGGTGGCCTCGTAGAATGAGATTCGGAGTGTTCCATCCTCTGCAATATTTTGGAAGAGTTTGAGAAGGATGGGCATTAGCTCTTCTCTAAACATGTGATAGAATTCACCTGTGAAGCCATCTGGTCCTGGACTTTTGTTTCTCGGAAGATTTTTAATCACAGTTTCAATTTCATTACTTGTGATTGGTCTGTTCATATTTTCTGTTTCTTCCTGGTTCAGTCTTGGAAGGTTATACCTTTCCAAGAATTTGTCCATTTCTTCCAAGTTCTCCATTTTATTGGCATACATTTGCTTGTAGTAATCTCTTAGGATGCTTTGTATTTCTGCAGTGTCTGTTGTAACTTCTCGTTTTTCATTTCTAATTTTATTGATTTGAGTCCTCTCCCTCTTTTTCTTGATGAGTCTGGCTAAAGGTTTATCAATTTTGTTTATCTTCTCAAAGAACCAGGCTTTAGTTTTATTATCTTTCCTACTGCTTTGTTTCTATTTCATTTATTTTTGCTCTGATCTTTATGTTTTCTTTCCCTCTACTAACTTTGGGTTTTGTTTGTTCTTCTTTCTCTAGTTCCTTTAGGTGTAAGGTTAATTGTTTATTTCAGATTTTGTTGTGTCTTGAGGTAGGATTGTATTGCTATAAAATTCCCTCTTCAAACTCTTTTGCTGCATCCCATAGGTTTTGGATTGTCATGTTTTTGTTGTCATTTGTCTCTAGGTATTTTTTGATTTTCTCCTTGATTTCGTCAGTGATCTCTTGGTTATTTAGTGACATTTTGTTTAGCCTCCATGTGTTTGTCTTTTTTCCCTGTAATTTATTTCTAATCTCATAGCGCTGTTGTCAGAAAAGATCTTGATATGATTTCAATTTTCTTACATTTTCCAAGGCTTTATTTGTGACCCAAGATGTGATCTATCCTGGAGAATGTTTTGTGTGCACTTGAGAAGAAAGTGTCATCTGCTGGTTTTGGATGGAATGTCCTATAAATATCAATTAAATCTATCTGGTCTGTTGTGTCATTTAAAGCTTGTGTTTCCTTATTATATTTCTGTCTGGATGATCTGTCCACTGGTGTAAGTGAGGTGTTAAGGTCCCCCACTGTTATTGTGTTACTGTCTATTTCCTCTTTTATAGCTGTTAGCAGTTGCCTTATGTATTGAGGTGCTCCTATGTTGGGTGAATATATATTTATAACTGTTATACATTCTTCTTGGATTGATCCGTTGATCATTATGTTGTGTCCTTCCTTGTCTCTTGTAACATTCTTTAAAGTTTATTTTATCTGTTGTGAGTATTGCTACTCTAGCTTTCTTCTGATTTCCATTTGCATGGAGTATCTTTCGCCATCCCCTCACTTTCAGTCTGTATGTGTCCCTAGGTCTGAAGTGGGTCTCTTATAGACAGCACATATATGGGTCTTGTTTTTTTTTTTTTTTTTTTTTTTGCGGTACGCGGACTTCTCACTGTTGTGGCCTCTCCCATTGCAGAGCACAGGCTCCAGACGCGCAGGCTCAGCAGCCATGGCTCACAGGCCCAGCCGCTCCGCGGCATGTGGGATCTTCCCAGGCCAGGGCACGAACCCATGTCCCCTGCATCGGCAGGCGGACTCTCAACCACTGCGCCACCAGGGAAGCCCATGGGTCTTGTTTTTGTATCCATTCAGCCAGACTCTGTCTTTTGATTGGAGCACTTAATCCATTCACATTTAAGGTAATTATTGATATGTATGTTCCTATGACCATTTTCTTAATTGTTTTGGCTTTGTTTTTGCAGGTCCTTTTCTTCTCTTGTGTTTCCCACTTAGAGAAGTTCCTTTAGCATTTGTTGTAGAGCTGGTTTGGTGCTGCTGAATTCTCTTAGCTTTTGCTTGTCTGTAAAGCTTTTGATTTCTGTGTCAAAACTGAATGAGATCCTTGCTAGGTAGAGTAATATTGGTTTTAGGTTCTTCCCTTTCATCACTTTAAATATATCATGCTACTCCCTTCTGGCTTGCAGAGTTTCTGCTGAGAAATCAGCTGTTACCCTTATGGGAATTCCCTTTTATGTTATTTGTTGTTCTTCCCTTGTTGCTTTCAATAATTTTTCTTTGTCTTTAATTTTTGTCAATTTGATTACTATGTGTCTCAGCGTGTTTCTCCTTGGGTTTATCCCGCCTGGAACTCTCTGTGCTTCCTGGACATGGGTGGCTATTTCCTTTCCCATGTTAGGAAAGTTTTCGACTATAATCTCTTCAAATATTTTCTCAGGTCCTTTCTCTCTTCTTCTCCTGGGACCCCTATAATGCGAATGTTGGTGTGTTTAATGTCCCAGAGGTCCCTTAGGCTTTCTTCATTGCTTTTCATTCTTTTTTCTTTATTCTGTCCTGTGGCAGTGATTTCCACCATTCTGTCTTCCAGGTCACTTATCCATTCTTCTGCCTCAGTTATTCTGCTATTGATTCCTTCTAGTATATTTTTCATTTCAGTTATTATATTGTTCACCTCTGTTTAAATCTTCTAGGTCTTTGTTAAACATTTCTTACATCTTCTCGACCTTTGCCTCCATTCTTTTTCCAAAGTCCTGGATCATCTTCACTATCATTATTCTGAATTCTTTTTCTGTAAGGTTGCCTATCTCCACTTCAGTTAGTTGTTCTTCTGGAGTTTTATCTTGTTTCTTCATCTGGTACATAGTCCTCTGCCTTTTCATTTTGTCTATCTTTCTGTGAATGTGGTTTTCATTCCACAGGCTGCAGGATTACAGTTCTTCTTGCTTCTGCTGTCTGCTCTTGGATAAGGCTATCTAAGCAGCTTGTGCAAGCTTCCTGATGGGAGGGACTGGTGGTGGGTAGAGCTGGGTGTTGCTCTGGTAGGCAGAGCTCAGTAAAACTTTAATGCTTGTCTGCTTGTCTGCTGATGGGTGGGGCTGAGTTTCCTCCCTGTTGGTTGTTTGGCCTGAGGCAACCCAGCACTGGAGCCAACAGGCTCTTGGTGGGGCTAATGGTGGACTCTGGGAGGCCTCACACCAAGGAGTACTTCCCAGAACTTCTGCTGACAATGTCCTTGTCCCCGCGGTGAGCCACAGCTCCCCCCTGCCTCTTCAGGAAACCCTCCAACACTAGCAGGTAGGTCTAGTTCAGTCTCCTATGGGGTCACTGCTCCTTCCCCCTAGGTCCTGATACGCACACTATTTTGTGTGTGCCCTCCAAGAGTGGAGTCTCTGCTTCCCCCAGTCCTGTCAAAGTCCTGCAATCAAATCCCACTAGCCTTCAAAGTCTGAGTCTCTGTGAATTCCTCCTCCTGTTGCCAGACCCCCAGGTTAGGAAGCCTGACCTGGGGGTCAGAACCTTCACTCCAGTGGGTGGACTTCTGTGGTATAAGTGTTCTCCAGTTTGTGAGTCACCCACCCAGCAGTTATGGGATTTGATTTTATTGTGATTGCGCCCCTCCTACAGTCTCACTGCAGCTTCTCCTTTTGTCTTTGGATGTGGGGTATCTTTTTTGGTGAGTTCCAGTATCTTCCTGTCGATGACTGTTCAGCAGTTAGTTGTGATTCCTGTGCTCTTGCAAGAGAGTGAGCGCACATCCTTCTACCCCACCATCTTGAACCCATCTCCCAAGGACAGGGAGATTCTTAACTTAGATAGAGAATACACTGCAGTGTATCTATGTTTTGATCATTAAGTATACCCCATACTCATTTATCCCCCATAGTGAGGAACTCACTCTACTTCATGAAAGGATCAAGGTCACAGTCAAAGAAGAGAATTTGTAATACTTTCTTTTATGCTGGCCCAGATATATGGTAATGAATAAAGCCATAGTAATAATCATCAACTCTCATCATTAATCCTGTTCCTACACCCTTCTCTTGCTAACAGAATCTATAACTCTACATGTATGTGGCAACAGGTTCCAGTAAGGAATCACTCACAATAAAGGAGGCTTCGCTAAGGGAATGGCTACGTTTTTTTCTTTAGTCGTTCTGCATAACAGCCAGAAAAGCAATGCAAATTTGAGCTCTACAGATATTTGAATATGCATCATGAAAGTGTGTCCAAGTCAGTCTTTTCAGAGTTCTTAAAACCTTTAATACAAAGTCATCCCTGCTAGGTGTTACAGGTAACTCTGATTCTAAACATAACTTCTCATGAAAACAAATACAAAATTATACTATTATTATATATATTATATATATATATTATTATATCTATAATTTGTCATTAGGCTAAAACCATACCTCTAAAAACTGATATTTCTTTTAACATAGAGTACTTTTGCTTCTCCCTTTACACCTACACAGCAGATCCTTTGCATCAACAACTTCAGCTCCTAACCTACCAGAATTTCTCTGCCCCTCTGAGAGCTGCAATTAAATGAGGATGCAAGGTCACACTGTCCACAATCATTCACTAGTTAAGTGACAGTTTCCCATACAGCAACCTTGCAGTGTGGTATAATTTAAATTCCTACCTCAGGAAAATTACTAATCATTACATCACATGGACTTTCACTTATATCAACTATGAATGCCAAGAGTCTACTAAACATTCTATGAGAGGCTTTTCATCAAAGTGAATATAGGGAATAATAAACACTTACTTAAATTCAACAAAGTCAGATTTCCACAGTCCTAATTCTACTGAATAGCAGGAAAAATGCAAAATAAAAGACTGCTCTAGATGAAATGAGAAGATTGGACCAGATGAAATGAGATCTCCTCCAGCAATAAGCAAAGTTTGCAACCCTAAGTTAAGATATGATCTACAAACCTAGAAACTAAATTTTAAAACACCTGTAAATGTACAGGACCAACCTGAATGACAACTGGCCCCAAACAGTTTACAGAAGTAGCAACCTGCATCTCAGTTTTATTTTGCTGCACCTAGCCTTTTATTCTTTTCTTTCCCAGGCACTGCTCAATGGCCCTAAAGATTCCTGCTTCGATAAAAAAAATCAGTAAATGATTATATCCAAGAAATATTCAGGTAAAACAGTCATTATTTAGAATATTTTATTTTTACAAATGGAATCTCACAAACATTAAGCAAACAATATTATGAGCTAAAAAGTCAAGTAAGAATAAACTAACCACAATGTTGCATATCGAGGTTTTTTTTTTTTACTGCTAGAGTATATATGATTTGAGATATTGCCATGAATAACCTACCAGTCCTTCTTACTATTAACAAGACTGGGAAAGTCTTGATGGTTTCTACCAGATTTAGCTCGAACTCTATGCTAATGTAAGGAGCCTCTCTTCTGGCCTATCATTCACACAGGGCACATCTGCTTTCACTATGTGAAAGGAAATGAGACAAAACCAAAACAAAGCCAAACAAGCACACAACACAACAAAGAACGCACTATGAGACTGTTTAGAAGACTGTTAATATTAACAAGGACTGCAAATCTCCAGTAACTTAAATTAACTAGATAATTTATGAAGATTCATTGTCTCATGACATGTACTGGTAGAGCTCTACAGGTATGTTTCACTATATACAACCTGGTCTTCTATATAAATGTTTCTTAGTTTTTAAATTTTTCAAACAGGTTTTTATACTAAAGGTATAATGTACACAGTAAAAAAAGTCAAACTGTAATAAAAGGTACAAAACGAAAAGTGAAAGTATCCTTTATTCCATACTATTCCTTCTTGGTTAACTACTAAGAAATCAAATTCTGCTTTAAATGTATGGCCTTCAATATTCATTGTCTGTGCTTGACAGTAAAAAATAATTTCATCATGTAAATTAAGCCCCTTCCACAATTATCTGCTTATATTTTTATATTCAATAAGATGTTTCTTAAGTGATGTATACCTGTACAGCTCCATTCTAAGGGCTGCTGAGTTATTGCTGAATACTGCAAGATAAACAACAATTTTGGCATCAAGGTAACTGGCAGTCATGGTAAGAAGGCTTCTGGAACTCCTAGTTCATGAGATCATTTCAATATATATCCCAGGGTCACATACTGTCTCCTGTGCCTCAATATAAGTAAGATAGTTCCAAATGCAACCAAAGGATATTTTTTAGTCAAATTAAATTCTTTTGAATCCCTCTCCCAAATGTGCCTGGTTATGTTATATAGATTAGAATTCATTAAAATTGATCAACAGTTGGTTTATGGGTCAATATTTAATCTTTTAATAATGTCAACAATAAATGACATTATTCTATTTAATCTACATCCATATAAAAATAAGCAAACTGTTTAAGCATTTTCAAAAGTGTGCTATCTAGGTTCTGAGTTTGTTTTTTTAAGGTTGCCCTCATATGATTTATTCCTATGAAGGCAAAATCTAAGAAAAGGTGGTCCCAGAGAGCTAGAATTTATAAAATTTTAAAAGTATGTTTTTGATTTGAAATAAAAGTAGAAATCTTAAACTTTTAAGTTGTCTAATTACTATATAAGCTCATTCTTACAAAGACACTTTTGTGCCTATATAACAAGAAAATATTTGTTGTTGCTTTTCTACCTTTTAAAAAAAAAAAAAAAAGTAGGGCTTCCCTGGTGGCGCAGTGGTTGAGAGTCCGCCTGCCAATGCAGGGGACACGGGTTCATGCCCCAGCCCAGGAAGAACCCACATGCCGCGGAGAGGCTGGGCCCATGAGCCATGGCTGCCGAGCCTGCGCATCCAGAGCCTGTGCTCCACAGCGGGAGAGGCCACAACAGTAAGAGGCCCGCTCACCGCAAAAAAAAAAAAAATAAGAAGCAAAAACCAAAGTTTTTATGTTCTCCTACAAAGCCTCCCTACAATCTAGCCCCCGCAGCCTACCTCATCCACTAGTCTTCTCCACACACACACACGCCACTCCAGCTACACTGGCCTTGCTTTTCCTCAAACACATTAAGCATATCCTGCCCCAGAGCCTTTGTCCTTGCTTTGTCCTCAACCTGAAACCCTTTTTCCCTGGGCATCTGCATAACTTCTCTCTCACATCATTTAGACTCAACTGTTACCTTATGAGGAAGGCCTTTTCTTACTATCCTATCTAAACTAGCAACTCCCTAGCCATACTGTCACTCTCAGTCTTCTTATCTGCTTTATTTTTCTTAGCACCCATCAGCACCTGACACAGAATATAATTATTTATTTACTGTCTGTCTTCCCCAAATACTAAAAGGCAAGCACTACGAGAGTAGTGATTTTGTTTTATTCAAAGAGCAGCACAAAGAAGAGTATCTGGCATTTAGCCTGGTAGATATTTGCTGAATAACAAAATAAGTAATAGCAAGTCATTATGCTAAAAGTTTTATAAAGATTAGCTCATTTAATCTTTGGAAAAAGTAATATTATTATTCCAATTTTACCAAGGAGACAAAGGCACAAGAGGTTAAATAACTTATATGTCACAGTTGGTAAGTAATATAGTCAGCTTCCTGAATCTTTTAAACGAGATGAAGTTAAGATCATACAAATGGAGTATTTAACAAAAAGTGTGGCACAAAAAATACATAACATTTATGGAATACTTATTATGTGCCAAACATTAATGTAAGCTTTTTATGTGTATTTACTCATTTAATTCTCATATTATTTAATAAGTGGTTGCTATTATTTTTACTATTTATCAAGGTACCAACCTGAACTCAACAGAAGTCACATAAAAGATGCTGCTGTGACAGAAATAGTACAAACTCCAACATTTACCAAATCAAAATTAACTAAATTCACATCATACACACATAGTTAACTATATGTTTGCTAGCCTGTAGTTCTCAAAAAGCCCTCTAACATAGACAAAATGGTCACAGATTTTCTTCATTAAAAAAAAAATCTACCCCTCCCCTATAAATCTGGCTGCTACTCCATACTGCACCATACTATGTTTAATCCATTTTTTATTATAAGTTTAAAATTATGTGATTAAAGTAGATCTTTTCAATGTTTAAAACAGAACTTATTCATTTGTACCAAATACTACTGAAATCACCAAGTTTATCTAATATAAACAATTCTCTGTTTTAAAAGTCAGTTTTATTACCAAAAGTAAATTTTGATATTTCTGCATCTGAGAAAATAAAGTAGCCAATTCCTTTATCCTTGAGTTAAAGTGAAAGCCACAGGAATCATGAAATTTAGTGAATATAACTTCTTCAGTTCAAGACAGCATTTAATTTTTAATTCAATCCGTAGATACTCATTCTTTATTAATAATTAACATATGAAAGATTCTGGGTAAAGACCCTTAAAACTTACGGTGCAATAATGGCTCTAGCAGGTCTTTTTGTGGACTGTACTTGTGAAAGCCAACCTTCTAGCTGTGCATTCAGTTGCGGTCCTATAAAAAGAGAAAGAGAGAAACAGGAGTGAGCAAAGCAATACAGTACTAATAACCATACATGACACAAAGTCCTCACTGAACCTATTTGGAACTAAAATAGCTTAATGGGCAGTGGATCATCATTTTGGATGTTAATGTTTGAAACTTAACCAACTACAAATTTCTAGTAGCAAGCCATATGATAAAGACAAGCACTGATTCAACAAAATTTGCTTTTATCCATCCACTTATTTATTTACAACCATCTTCATTCAAGAACAACAATACAATCTACAATTTGAGGCAATGATCAAACAAAATGAAACAAGAAAGAGAAAACTATAGTATATGAAAAGAAAATAACTGAATATATTTTAGAGTACCAAAACCTGCCTTAATCACTAAAATCACATCCATGGAGTGATCATTACCACACTCAATGATCTTTCCTGCCATCCACTCCAGCACCCTATTCCCATCACCATATCAATAACCAGTGTAACTACACCACCTCAAAAATCTCAATTTCAAGCATCCCACTCTCTTCACTTCCTATCATTCCAGTTCACATCTAGAAATCTGTTGGAGTCACTTTTCCAACTGTCCTTCATCCTCTCTTCTTCACTTTTTATACCCATCCTGAGATTTGAGGATCCATCACTATAACTACTCCCTTGCCTGTGGCCTCCCTCCTTTGCTCCTCTCTTTCTCCAGTGTAGTCAAATCACAGTTAAAACCAACCTTCCACTTAACAAAGCACCTCCATCTGAACAGCTGAATGAGACTGTAAAGAAACACAACCATATGAACTTTGAAATTATACTCATAAATTACAGCAGATCCTTAGCAAACAAAGCTCAGAAATCATACCACGACAACCTAGTGAATTTGCTCACCTATTTTTAAGAGAGTTACTTCATATAGCTTCTCTTTTTACCTTAAACCATCATCCCCTTCCCATTCCCATTCCCAACAGATGATCAAACTTTTCATTTCGTTAAGGAAAAACAAGCAGAATAACCAACCATCCTGGTTGCTCAAGACTTTGCCAGTTTTAGCACTGGAAGTCTTGCATCCTGGGAAACCTCTCAGTCTCAGGCAAACCTGAATGTTAGTCACCCTAAATTCAGAAGAGAACTACTTCCTCTTCCCACCATTTATTCTGCTTTCCCTCCTGTTTCAACAAACTGTCCTTGCTCCTATCAAAAGCCAAACAAATTACTTCTGCACTGGATCTCACTTTGTTTTTCATACTCAAGGACTCTGCTCTTACAATTGTCCTTGTCTCCTGTACTAACTTTTCCCTTTTTACTAGATCATTATCATCACCATGCAAATATGCAATACTAGCAAATTGATTTCCCCCCTACTACTGCCCCCTTTTTCTCTGGCTCTCTCTTTTTAAACTTTTAATAAAAAAAAATTCAAACATTACAAAAGAACCTAGATAATAATATAACAAACACTCATGGATTGACTGCCCAAATAAATTAAACCTTAACATTCTATCTTATTTACTTAAGATCTTCTTTTATTAAGAAATAAAATACTGGACTTCCCTGGTGGTCCAGTGGTTAAGAATCTGCCTGCCAGTGCAGGGGACACGGGTTCAATCCTTGGTCCGGGAAGATCCCATATGCCACGGAGCAACTAAGCCTGTGTGCCACAACTACTGAGCCCGCGCTCTAGAGCCCATGAGTCACGACTACTGAGCCCACGTGCCTAGAGCCCGTGCTCTGCAACAAGAAAAGCCACCGCAATGAGAAGCCCACGCACCAGGGAAGTCCCAAAAATTGTTTTAAAAATAAAATAAAAACTAAAATTAAAATTAAAGGGACTTTCCTGGTGGCGCAGTGGTTAAGAATCTGCCTGCCAATGCAGGGGACACAGGTTCAAGCCCGGGTCTGGGAAGATCCCACATGCCACGGAGCAACTAAGCCCGTGCGCCACAACTACTGAGCCTGTGCTCTAGAGCCCACGAGTCACAACTACTGAGCCTGTGAGCCACAACTGCTGACGCCCACGTGCCTAGAGCCAGTGCTCCACAACAAGAGAAGCCACCGCAGTGAGAAATCCGTGCACCACAATGATGAGTGGCCCCCGCTCACCGCAACTGGAGAAAGCCCACATGATGCAACAAGGACCCAACGCAGCCATAAATAAATAAATACATTTATTAAAAATAAAAACTTTCTAAAAATTTAAATTAAAAAAAAAGCTAAATAAGCCTCTAATCAGCAACTCAGGACCATCTTTCTCAAGGACCCAAAAGCCATCTCTTTGAAATGTGATAATCGAGGGAGATAGTGCCCTTTCTGCCAGTTTCTGTGGGATAGGAACTAACTTCAGAGGGCCACCTAGCCCCAAGTTGCAAAATTACCTCCTGTCATAAAAATATGTAAGTTTAGTTTTCCTTTGGATAAAGCAATTAGCTAATCCATATGGTCACCTCAATTACCAAGTGAATTTAGGATGAACTATGTGTGACAAATGTTTCTATCAAGTCCTCTTATTTGAACACAACTCATAATTTATCTTGAGAATATGCATATAATGGGTTTTATCTGCTTAGCTAAATAAAAGGATGAGCACTCTTCACATCTTTGCAATCTGTTAGCAGATAGCCGGTGATGTGCATTATATTGTAGCTTAATGCTTAGTCAAAAATAAAATTTTCTTTCTCTTCTACCTTTGAAGAGAAGTTTTCTGAGATGGCAGGAGGTTTTGGTTTAAATTATATTTCTCCAACATCAGCAATGGCTCAAAATTTTAGAATGGAGAACATATTAGTGTTTGCCAATGGTTTGGGATGGTAGAGGAGGGGAGGAAGGTTGGTGGGAAATTTGGTGGTGAGAACTTGGGTAAATCAGTAAGGGGACTGGTAGAATTCCCTACATCCTTACCAACATCTGATACTGTCAGAATTTTTCATTTTTGCCAATTTGATGGGTATGAAATCATACCCCTTTGTTTCTTCTAATTTGTACTTACCAAATATCCATTGAGATGAAGCATTTACAGATTTGGAAATTCTGTGTTTAGGACTATATACATAAACAAGTCAAGTTTATAAATGGCTAGCCCATCTATAAACTGCCAAAGTACAAAAAAGGTCTGATTCAGCAATCAAATGATGTACTTTATTTTCAAAACTTAGATTTAAGAACAGTTACCAAAAAACTTATATTAAATAACTTCATTACTAATTCAAGGAAAAATGGCTCCTAATTTCAAAGTAAATTAAAATTTTAGCTTCCTAATAAATTTCATGTTAACTTAAAATAAGTATTTCCATGTCACAGGAAGTTTACAAAACAAATTTAAAACGAAATAAAACAAAGAAAACAATATCTCCCAATTCAGCAACCCTACTGCTACCAACTTCACTGGTTTTAAGCACTAAACCAAGCTTTCTTAACAGTCCTGTAAAAGAACCAGTTTCTTCATAAGGATCCTAAGGTAAAAGGCAAACTCCAAGTTTCTCAATTATTTTTAAGTAAGATAACTGAGTGTATCTATTTATTACAAATGGCTGCTTAACTGTTGATCTGTAAAGTGTCAAATAAAAAATAAATTTGCATTCTTCCACAGAAGCTGATACTTGGCAATATGGTACCCTTAATACATGAAGGTGATGTAGAATGTGTGCTTTCTTTCTCAAATATCACTGAATTTGAAGGCACACTGATGAATGGAAAAAATGAATCAAAAGGAAAAATCCTAGCAAAACTACTTCATGGTTGTGTGACCTTGCCCTGAGAGGAATAAATGGGCACGTACACCTTTGGATAAACAGTAAAAGTAGGTTCCCAAAGGATCAATGCTAAGGTATTTCCTTAAGAAACAGACAATAAAAAAATGTGCTGTAGGCAAGTCAGTACACTTCTGTTTGAGTCCCAATTAAATCAAACAATATTTCACAAAAAAGTTTATTTGCATAGTGACAAAACCACAAAGATACTAAACACACACACACATTTTCAGGAATTCGTATGCAACTAATTAACAGAACCATTCTAAAATACGGTAATTAAGTAAGCCAAATTGATTTTTAACTCTCTTTAGTCTGCTCCTCCTATTTCTCTTCAGAGAGAAAAATAAATTCAACAGCCTCCTGACTCTGAAAAAAATCAGGTGTTCTATAAACTGTTCTCAAAAAATGTACAATGGAACCACCTGAGGATCTCATTAAAATACTAATTATGATTCTGTAGGTCTGGAGTGGGCCTGAGATCCTTCATTTCTAATATGCTCTGCAAGTAACAGCAACGTTTGCGGGCCTATAGTCCACACTCCAATAGCAAGTCTAGATCAACAGTGGCCAACCAAAAAAGGGACTTGGACCTCAAAGACTCCACAAAACTATACGCCTAACAAGTTTTACCTAAAGATAAAAAAAATCTCTAGATAAATGTAAGATGTATCAATTACAGATTAAGAAATACATATTCATTTAACAGTGGTAATGAAATTTATTTTACCTTTTTTAAATCATCTATTTTGTCAATCAAGAGATAGTAAAGAATAATTACTGTCCTCTAGGAAATTCCATACTTTCTAACATGAAGTAGGTTCCTTAAAAAGAGGAAAGTAGAGAAGAAGAACTACAATCCTGCAGCCTGTGGAACGAAAACCACATTCACAGAAAGATAGACAAGATGAAAAGGCAGAGGGCTATGTACCAGATGAAGAACAAGATAAAACCCCAGAAAAACAACTAATTAAAGTGGAGACAGGCAACCTTCCAGAAACAGAATTCAGAATAATGATAGTGAACATGATCCAGGACCTTGGAAAAGAATGGAGGGAAAGATCAAGAAGATGCAAGAAATGTTTAAGAAAGAGCTAGAAGAATTCAAAAACAAACACCTAGAAGAATTAAAGAACAAACAAACAGAGAAGAACAATACAATAACTGAGATGAAAAATACACTAGAAGGAATCAACAGCAGAATAACTGAGGCAGAAGAACAGATAAGTGACCTGGAAAACAGAATGGTGGAAATCACTGCCAAGGAACAGAATAAAGAAAAAAGTATGAAAAGAAATGAAGACAGCCTAAGAGACCTCTGGGACAACATGAAACTCAACAATATTCACATTATAGGAGTCCCAGAAGGAGAAGAGAAAGAAAGGACCCGAGAAAATATTGAAGAGATTATAGTCGAAAACTTCCCTAACATGGGAAAGGAAATAGCCAGCCATGTCCAGGAAGCGCAGAGAGTTCCAGGCAGGATAAACCCAAGGAGAAACGCCAAGAAACATAGTAATCAAACTGACGAAAATTAAAGACAAAGAAAAATTATTGAAAGCAACAAGGGAAAAATGAGAAATAACATACAAGGGAACTCCCATAACGTTAACAGCTGATTTCTCAGCAGAAACTCTACAAGCCAGAAGGGAGTGGCATGATATATTTAAAGTGATGATAGGGAAGAACCTATGACCAAGATTACTCTACCCAGCAAGGATCTCATTCAGTTTCGACAGAGAAATCAAAAGCTTTACAGACAAGCAAAAGCTAAAAGAATTCAGCACCACCAAACCAGCTCTAAAGCTACAACAAATGCTAAAGGAACTTCTCTAAGTAGAAAACACAAAAGAAAAGGACCCACAAAAACAAAGCCAAAACAATTAAGAAAATGGTCATAGGAACATACATATCAATAATTACCTTAACTGTGAATGGATTAAATGCTCCAACCAAAAGACACAGGCTGGCTGAATGGATACAAAAACAAGACCCATATATATGCTGTCTACAAGAGACCCACTTCAGACCTATGGACACATACAGACTGAAAGTGAGGGGATGGCGAAAGATACTCCATGCAAATGGAAATCAAAAGAAAGCTGGAGAAGCAATACTCATATCAGATAAAATAAACTTTAAAGAATGTAACAAGAGACAAGGAAGGACATAACATAATGATCAATGGATCAATCCAAGAAAAAGATATGTTATAAATATATATTCA
Source organism: Lipotes vexillifer (assembly GCF_000442215.2). Taxonomy (NCBI): domain Eukaryota; kingdom Metazoa; phylum Chordata; class Mammalia; order Artiodactyla; family Lipotidae; genus Lipotes; species Lipotes vexillifer. The sequence goes on along the minus strand of NW_006777292.1, from coordinate 2,888,317 downwards.
CCCAACACAGGAGCACCTCAATACATAGGGCAACTGCTAACAGCTATAAAAGAGGAAATAGACAGTAACACAATAATAGTGGGGAACTTTAAGACCTCACTTATCCAGTGGACAGATCATCCAGACAGAAAATTAATAAGGAAACACAAGCTTTAAATGACACAACAGACCAGATAGATTTAATTGATATTTATAGGACATTCCATCCAAAACCAGCAGATGACACTTTCTTCTCAAGTGCACACAAAACATTCTACAGGACAGATCACATCTTGGGTCATAAATAAAGGTTTGGAAAATTTAAGAAAACTGAAATCATATCAAGCATCTTTTCCGACCACAATGCTCTGAGATTAGAAATAAATTACAGGGGAAAAAATTGAAAAAAGACAAACACATGGAGGCTAAACAAAATGTTACTAAATAACCAAGAGATCACTAAAGAAATCAAGGAGAAGATCAAAAAATACCTAGAGACAAATGACAGCAAAAACATGACAATCCAAAACCTATGGGATGCAGCATAAGCAGTTCGAAGAGGGAAGTTTATAGCAATACAATCCTACCTCAAGAAACAAGAAAAATCTCAAATAAACAATCTAACCTTACACCTAAAGGAACTAGAGAAAGAAGAACAAACAAAACCCAAAGTTAGTAGAAGGAAAGAAAACATAAAGATCAGAGCAAAAATAAATGAAATAGAAACAAAGCAGTAGCAAAGATAATAAAGCTAAAGCCTGGTTCTTTGAGAAGATAAACAAAATTGATAAACCTTTAGCCAGACTCATCAAGAAAAAGAGAGAGAGGACTCAAATCAATAAAATTAGAAATGAAAAACGAGAAGTTAAAACAGACAATGCAGAAGTACAAAGCATCCGAAGAGACTACTACAAGCAAATGTATGGCAATAAAATGAACAACTTGGAAGAAATGGAAAAATTCTTGGAAAGGTATAACCTTCTAAGACTGAACCAGGAAGAAATAGACCAATCACAAGTAATGAAATTGAAACTGTGATTAAAAATCTTCCAAGCAGTAATAAAGGCATCATCGTGGTTATGAAAAAAAAAGAAAAATTTTCCAAGAAACAAAAGTCCAGGACCAGATGGCTTCACAGGTGAATTCTATCAAACGTTTAGAGAAGAGTTAATGCCCATCCTTCTCAAACTCTTCCAAAATATCACAGAGAATGGAACACTCCGAATCTCATTCTACGAGGCCACCATCATCCTGATACCAAAACCAGACAAAGATGATACAAAGAAAGATAATTACAGACCAATATCACCGATGAAGATAGATGCAAAAATCCTGAACAAAGTATTAGCAAACAGAATCCAACAACACCATGGTGTATGATTAAAAGGATCATACACCATGATCAAGTGGGATTTATCCCAGGGATGCAACAATTCTTCAATATATGCAAATCAATCAATGTGATACACCATATTAACAAATTGAAGAATAAAAACCAAATGATCATCTGAATAGATGCAGAAAAAGCTTTTGACAAAATTCCACACCCACTTATGATAAAAACTCTCCAGAAAGTGGGCACAGGGGAACCTACCTCAACATAATAAAGGCCATATACAACAAACCCACAGCAAACATCATTCTAATGGTGAAAAAGTGAAAGCATTTCCTCCAAGATCAGGAAGACAAGGATGTCCACTCTCACCACTATTATTCAACATAGTTTTGGGAATCCTGGCCACGGCAGTCAGAGAAGAAAAAGAAATAAAAGGAACCCAAATCAGAAAAGAAGTAAAATTGTCACTGTTTGCAGATGCCTTGATACTATACATAGATAATCCAAAAGATGCCACCAGAAAACTACTAGAGCTAATCAATGAATTTGGTAAAGTTGCAGGATACAAAATTAATGCACAGAAATCTCTTGCATTCCTATGCACTAACAACAAAATATCAGAAAGAAATTAAGGAGAAACAATCTTATTCACAATTGCAACAAAAATAATAAAATACAAAGGAATAAACCTACCTAAGGAGGTAAAAGACCTGTACTCAGAAAACTGTAAGACACTGGTGAAAGAAATCAAAGATGACACAAACAGAAGGAGAGATATACCATGTTCTTGGATTGGAAGGATGAATATTATGAAAAAGACTATACTACCCAAAGCAATCTACAGATTCAACGCAATCCCTATCAAATTATCAATAGCATTTTTTACAAAACTAGAACAAAAAATCTTGAGGTTTGTATGGAGACACCAAAGATCCCAAATAGCCAAAGCAGTCTTGAGGGAAAAAAACGGAGCTGGAAGAATGAGACTCCCTGACTTCAGACGATACTACAAAGCTACAGTAATCAAGACAATATGGTACTGGCACAACAACAGAAATATTGATCAATGGAACAAGACAGAAAGCCAAGAGATAAACCCACGCACCTATGGTCAACTAATCTATGACAAAGGAGGCAAGAATATACAATGGAGAAAAGACAGTCGCTTCAATAACTGGTGCTAAGAAAACTGGACAGCTACCTATAAAAGAATGAAATTAGAACATTCCCTAACACCATATACAAAAATAAACTCAAAATGGATTAGAGACCTAAATGTAAGACCAGACAGTATAAAACTCTTAGAGGAAAACATAGGAAGAACCCTCTTTGACATAAATCACAGCAAGATCTTTTTTGATCCACCTCCTTGAGTAATGGAAATAAAAACAAAAGTAAACAAATGGGACCTAGTCAAATTTAAAAGCTTTTGTAAAGCAAAGGAAACTACAAACAAGACGAAAAGAAAACCCTCAGAATGGGAGAAAATATTTGCAAACAAATCAATGGACAAATGATTAATCTCCAAAATATATTAACTGCTCATGCAGCTCAATATTGAGAAAACAAACAACCCAATCCAAAAATGGGCAGAAGACCTAAATAGACATTTCTCCAAAGAAGTCATACAGATGGCCAAGAAGTACATGAAAAGCTGTTCAACATCACTAATTATTAGAGAAATGCAAATCAAAACTACAGTGAGGTATCATCCACACCAGTTAGAATAGACTTCATCAGAAAATCTACGAACAACAAATGCTGGAGAGGGTGTGGAGAAAAGGGAACCCTCTTGCACTGCTGCTGGGTATGTAAATTGGTACAGCCACTATGGAGAACAGTATGGAGGTTCCTTAAAAAACTAAAAATAGGGCTTTGCTGGTGGTGCAGTGGTTAAGAGTCTGCCTGCTGATGCAGGGGACACGGGTTCATGCCCCAGTCCAGGAAGATCCCACATGCCGTGGAGCAGCTGGGCCCATGAGCCATGGCCGCTGAGCCTGCGCGTCCGGAGCCTGTGCTCCGCAACGGGAGAGGCCACAACAGTGAGGGGCCTGCGTACCGCAAAAAAAAAAAAAAAAACACAACTAAAAATAGAATTACCATATGACCCAGCAATCCCACTACTGGGCATATACCCAGAGGAAACCATAATTCAAAAAGACACATGCACCCCAGTGTTCACTGCAGTACTATTTACAATAGCCAGGTCATAGAAGCAACCTAAATGGCCATCGACAGCCTAATGGATAAAGAAGATGTGGTACATATATACAATGGAATATTACTCAGCCATAAAAAGGAAAAACTGGGTCATTTGCAGAGATGTGGATAGATCTAGAGACTGTCATACAGAGTGAAGTAAGTCAGAAAGAGAAAAAAAAATATTGTATATTAACGCATATATGTGGAACCTAGAAAAATGGTACAGATGAACTTTTGTGCAGGGCAGAAACAGACACACAGATGTAGAGAACAAACGTATGGACACCAATCAGGGAAAGTGGCGGGGGCGGGGGGCAGTAAGATGAACTGGGAGATTGGGATTGACATATATATACTAATATGTATAAAATGGATGAGTAATAAGAACCTGCTGGGTAAAAGAATAAATTAAATTAAATTCAGAAAAAAAAAAAAGAGGAAGGTAGAATACACCTCAAAAACCCCGAGGACCAAAATAAAATTAAACATTTTTTAAATAAATAAATAAAGCCTGAGGACCATTCTAGTCCTATCACTTACCTTTCCTAGAATTTTTTCTGTATTATGTTTCAGTCAACACACAGCTTTATGTTCTACTAGTTATTTAATAAACTATTACATCATAAGGTTAACTATGACCAATCATGTTATAATTTGCTTTCATTTGTTAACTGAATAAATATTTATGGAGCAGCTATTTATGTGCCAGGAAGTGGGATGAATGCTGGAGTTATAGCAATAAAAACAAGACAGGAGATGGGACTTCCCTGATGGTCCAGTGGTAAAGAATCCTCCTTGCAATGCAGGGGATGTAGGTTCAATCCCTGGTCAGGGAACTAAGATCCCACATGCTGTGGGGCAACTAAGCCCGTGTACCACAACTATTGAGCTTGCCCGCCTCAACTAGAGAGCCTGCGGGCCGCAAACTACAGAGCCCATGCACTCTGAAACCCATGCCAGAGCTACAGAGCCCACAAGCCCTGGAGCCTGTGCACCACAACTAGAGAAGAGAAAACCCGCACGCCACAACTTAGAGAGAAGCCCGTGCACCGCAATGAAAAGATCCCACACGCCTCAACAAAGATCCCGCGTGCTGCAACTAAGACCTGATGCAGCCAAAAATAAATAAATATTTTTTTTAACTTAAAAAAAAAAGACAGGAGAGATACGTGCCTTCATGGCACTTTATAAGTGTCAATGTCTTACATTCAAAGAATGGCAGAAAGATGATAAATTCAGACACCAGGACAAGCTAATAGGAAAGAGTTTTGGTTAGGAGAGAAGCCTTCCAGTGCTAATCAAAGTATTCCACATACATAAGGTAAAGAATGATCAACTATCACAACTTTTTTAACATTCTCTTTTAATTGGTACCAGCATAGTAAATATAATTCTACAGGACTGGTTAAAACAAAGTAACCAGGCTTCCCTGGTGGCGCAGTGGTTAAGAATCCTCTTGCCAATGCAGGGGACACGGGTTCGAGCCCTGGTCGGGGAAGATCCCACATGCCACAGAGCAACTAAGCCCGTGTGCTACAACTACTGAGCCTGCACTCTAGAGCCCATGAGCCACAACTACTGAAGCTCATGTGCCTAGAGACCCTGCTCCACAACAAGAGAAGCCACTGCAATGAGAAGCCTGCGCACCGCAATGAAGAGCAGCGCCCGCTCGCCGCAACTAGAGAAAGCCCACGTGCAGCAACGAAAAACCAACACAGCCAAAAATAAATAAATAAAATGAAAAATTTTTTAATGTAAAAAAACCCCAAAAAACCAAAGTAACAAGAGACAAAGCAGAAGTAAAAAATACAAAGCCAAAAAAGTAGGTTGTCACCACCTAGTATTTTCTTCTTAATCACTCTAAATCTGTTAAATCTGTTAAAACCAAGCTAAGAAATAAACTCTAACCTGTGATGGAAAGTCTACAAATAATAAGATTAATATATTAGGGAGTTCCTAGGTGGCCTAGTGGTTAGGATTTCACGCTCTCACTACGGAGGCCCAGGTTCAATCCCTGGTTGGGGAACCATCCCTCATGCTGCGTAGTGTGGCCAAAACACAAAGATAAATAAAGATTAACATGCTAGACTTTTTGTGACAGTGGCTCCTGGATCGCTGAATGTTACAGGCCAGTAAAATTTCAGAAGAAATTTAAGGGACCAACATAGGGTTGCAATTTTTTTTTTTTTGCACATGTCAACTTTATTTGAAGTACCGACAGTAAACTTATTCAAAACAATGTAATGTTGCCTCGACATATTTTGTATATGAGAAAGATGAATGCTAACATTTTCCATCACAGTACTGGTTGTACAATGATAATTATCATGATTATAAAATTTGTAGCAAGATGGATCCTGGTTTTCCGTATTTAGTGCTATTCTAATTATATATTTTATATTAAAAAGAAGATTAAAGTACTGAGAAGTCCAAAATGTCAAAAACATGAGCTCTCATCTCAAAACAGATTTCGTCATTATAGATGGTCTAATTTCCATATCAATAATAATGTCATGTTACTTCACTATCAATATATTATGCAGGTAAAATGAGATGATACATTATCAATTAAAATTTTTTTGTGTGTGTGCAGTACACGGGCCTCTCACTGTTGTGGCCTCTCCCGTTGCGGAGCACAGGCTCCGGACGCGCAGGCTCAGCGGCCATGGCTCACGGGCCATGTGGGATCTTCCCGGACCGGGGCACGAACCCGTGCCCCCTGCATCGGCAGGCGGACTCTCAACCACTGAGCCACCAGGGAAGCCCTATCAATTAAAATTTTTTAATTGAAATATAGTTGATTTACAATGTTGTGTTAGTTTCAGGTGTTCAGCAAAGTGATTCAGATATATATATATATATATATATACATTCTTTTTGAGATTCTTTTCCATTATCAGTTATAACAAGATAGTGAATATAATTCCCCGTGCTATACAGTAAGTCCTTGTTTTTTCTCTATTTTATATATAGTAGTGTCTATCTGTTAATCTCAAATTCCTAATTTATCCCTAGCTCCTGCCTTTTCCCTTTGGTAACCATAAGTTTGTTTTCTACGTCTGTGAGTCTATTTCTGTTTTTCAAATAAGTTCATTTGTATCATTTTTTTAGATTCCACATATAAGTGATACCATATGATATTTGTCTTTCTCTGTCTGACTTTATTTAGTATGATAATCTCTAGGTTCATCCATGTTGCTGCAAATGGCATCATTTAATTCTTTTTTGTGGCTGAGTAATATCCCACTATATATATATAGATATACTATATATCTTCTTTATCCATTCATCTGTCGATGGACACTTTGGTTGCTTCCATGTCTTGGCTATTGTAAATAGTGCTGCTGTGAACACTGTGGTGCATGTGTCTTTTCAAATTAAGAGTTTTCATCTTTTCCAGATACATGGCCAGGAGTGGGACTGCTATTGTAACTCTATTTTTAGTTTTTTAAGAAACCTCCATACTGTTCTCCATAGTGGCTGTGCAAATTTTTTATTTTCTCAAGAAAGGACATTTAAAACACATCAACCATTTATCTATGATCACCATGATTTCTTAAAATAAATACTGTAACACCAAAAAGTAATAAATGCACAATTTTAAGATAACCTCAGTCCTTTAAACTGAATAACCACATTTCATTGATTCCAAGAAGGTGCACCAGTGTTTCATGTATCACTAAGAAAGAAAGAAAATAAAAAACCTTCCAATTAAAATAAGACAGATGGTTTCTTATCACTTTGAATTTTTATATTATTGGAAAAGTTCTTAAACTTATTTAGATATGAATTCTCATAACAAGTTTATGTAAAAAAGAAAAGCAAAATGAACTCAAGATACTCTTAAAATTTTCTTCACATTCAAAATCTAATACCTAAATTGCTTTTTAACTCAGTCATCAGTGACCCTGTTTTTCCATAATATCATCCTCTGTACCAAAGGAATTAGTGATGTGATATTCCTTTTTAAAATGTTCCTCTACTGCCTCGGGACTCTAGTCCAAGAAACTGACATACATTGTCCAAGTCTTGATGCTATATCTTTTCTGATCTTACCAAAAGGTATCACCAGAAGGTGCAACCAACAGGTTTCAGAAGACAACCCAGGCATGTTCATCTCTTTCATAAATGGTCCTTAAATGGTATGTTACCAGAAACACCAATGGGTTGCAGTTGTCTAGTCATACCAACAGGATTAATTATTGAGTTTGAGTATATGTAGGCAGCGACAACTATTTCACAACTGACAATGATGTAAAGATGCCATTGATTGTAAAACACATCTCAATATCAGAAATGTTAAAATGTGGGAAAACGTACACCTTAAAATCAATGAAATATAGTAGCACTATGAAAACCACACTCTCCACAATGTTCTCCCTTTTTTTTTATTTCAATGCAAAACAGTGAAAAAATTCATCAAAAAACAGCATTTGGGAACCACTTCTCACTACAATGAAAAGTATTTCTCAGAAGGCTTACTGACTATAATGACCTCATTTAATTAAAAAAATAACATTTCAGCAGTTCTCCCTAAATCCTTTCCCTCATTACTGATGTCTTACTGTGACCATATACTTATAATTTATTGCTATGCTATTTACAAAACTAAGTATCCTATTTTTAGATACATTGCAAGGGATGCTGTTTGTTTTTATGTATCGTATGACAGGGCTCCTCATATAGAAAAGAATATGCCCTTAGGAGTACAACACAAGAATTGTCTCACTGAATCTGACCCAAAACCCATCCAGAACAGTACTGTATCAAACCAAAAACACAAAAACAAAAATAAAAAAAAAAACCTTGTTATGAAGAACACTATTGTTCTCCTTGATACAAACCTCAAAGGGTTAGACCAAATCTAACCAAATATCTTGGATTCCTTATTACCCACTAAAATTATAAACATTTTAAGAATCTGTTTATATTTTTTGCTAAACTCTGTAGTTCAGAATAGAATCCATAGCGGCAAATAACTATCCAAATGAACAATCTTTAGTGCATACCAACTAACCCATATCTAGCCAAGTGGACATCACTTACCACTTTTCTGCCCACTCATATACAGTCTCTCAAAATTTTCATATAGTTAATACCAATTCCACTGGCATTTCATATGTAAAAGGGCTTCAAGATTTAAAGGATCACAGTGCATTTCTCCCTTGAGGTGATTTACAAAACCATAATCTGAAAATAGGTTCAGCATTGATCCCTTTAACAGTCTATTAATTTGGACTCCCTATTCTTACTCTTATTCTGTTTACAAACAAATTCCCTATCCCTATCAAATGATGCCACTAAGTTCCTTGACAGTGCCTGGTTATAGTATCTTACCTAAACTCCTTTTTAAGATCAGGATATTGATTTTTGTCTGCTATTTCTTCATTATAAAAAAAAATATATGTATATGTTCCGTATGGAAATTGTGGGGAATGTATATTAAGAAGGGGGAAAAACAAAAATCCCATAATTATTTTAAAAAACCCACCAAAATTAATATTTTCCAAATTTCCTTCTAGTCTTTAAAATGATATACAATTCTGTAACCTGATTTTATTTACATAACATTATACATAGGTATTTCCCTGTATTATGAACTCTTTATAGACATTTTATGGCTAAATAAGACTTCTTTGTGTAAATGGATCACTGTTTCCTTAAACATTAATATAAGATGTTTAGGTTCTTTCCAATTTTTTGTGCTATTATAAACAATTCTGTAATATGTATCTCTATTTCCATATTTTAAATTATCTCCTTTTGAGATTCTCAGAATGGAATTACTATGTAAATCAATGAGTCTTAAGATTTCAATACATATATTCAAAATGTTATCCAAAATTGCATCCATTCATAATCATGCACCATGCATGAACAACACCTCTTTCACCATACCCTCACCATTCTCCTCAAAACAGTATTTTAAAAGATTAATTTAACTTATCACTCATCCGATAAAAATTTAATGTCTGACCTCAATTATATCTGACATTTCAAAATAAATTAATTTATTTCTTCAAAGTAATTTAAATGCCTAGAAAAAATACATTTTGACTCTGAAGACATGTATTTTCTACTTGGACTATGAAATAGCAACATAATTGTTGCTGCCAGTCACAAGTTATTCATTACTAATGTTTAGCAAACAACTACTATCTATTGGCCTTTACAGTAGGCAGGTCAAATTCAAAACCAAGCCTATTATGCTGCATTATGCTACTGTTTTAAATCGCTCACAATCCTTAAGACTTTTATATTCTCCTGCCCTTAAATCTTTTAAAGTAATGGGGTATTTTTTTAACCTTTTAGTTACGATAATTCTTTCTCCTATAATAGTCAAAAAGTGGTCTACAGACGAGAATCATCCAATAATGTGTTTATTTTAAAAAGAGATCACTATGTCATCACAATCTCTGGGGATGGTTATCTAGAGTTTTTAACAAGCTTTTAACAAGCTCTCAGGTGGCTGTGATACACACTAAAATGTGGGGGCCCTGCCATAAGGGCATTCATGTACACATGCTATATGAATGAATACATGAATGAATGCAGCTAACAGACTCTTGGACAGTTTATATTAGTTATAAACTGTTTTCATTACATAAATAAATCACATAATCTTTAAGTTAGCAATATATAAATGCATGAAGTTTTACCTCTAAACTACTTTGAATCCATAAGTGATCCACTGTTTCTTAAAATTTACATAAGTTTATTTTTAATAGTGTTTCTAGCCTCTCACTTCAATCAATGCCTCTCCAGCTTTTCCACTCAAATAACAAATGAAAAAGGAAAATAAACTCAGATTCATAGAAACTGGGTGATATGCAAACAAATTCTTTTAAATCTTGTTTTAGTCCAAAAATTCATGTGAGGGGCTTCCCTGGTGGCACAGTGGTTAAGAATCCGCCTGCCAATGCAGGGGACACGGGTTCGAGCCCTGGTTCAGGAAGATCCCACATGCCACGGAGCAACTAAGCCCGTGTGCCACAACTACTGAGCCTGTGCTCTAGAGCCCATGAGCCACAACTACTGAACCCATGTGCCACAACTACTGAGCCTGCACTCTAGAGCCCGTGCTCCGCAACGAGAAGCCACCGCAATGAGAGGCCTGCGCACCCCAACAGAGTAGCCCCTGCTCTCCGCAACTAGAGAAAGCCCGCGCACAGCAACGAAGACCCAATGCAGCCAAAAATAAAATAAATAAAATAAATAAATTTTTAAAAAATTCATGTGAATGTAATAAACTAAATGACAATATCCACAGTAATTTCAAAATTCCCAGGCTCCTATCTGCAATTTAAATGGAGGCTTCAAGAAGATATACCACATTTATCCTCTAACACAGGGTCAAGTACTCTAGTTAGGAAACACAAACCTGGATCATAAAAAGCAACAAGCTAAATGAGCTGAAGTGGTATAAATGCTTAAAGTTGGGTCCACAATACTTCCTTAATGCATATCTAACCAGGAATCATTATTTTCTTCCAACTGCAACTTTTTTTTTTTAAATGTTTCTTTAGGTTACAACCAGCCAGTTGATACTAGTGAATCCGGATAATTTGGTCCCAAATGCAAAAACATAATTTACGGACAAATAAAACAAGTCTGCCTTAGCGGAAAGAATCAGGAATAGGATAACACTTCCCACACAAGGAAACAATTCTCAGGCAATTGCTAAAAAATAAAAGTTTCTTAAGGTAAAAGGAAAAATTAGAATTTTCACTTTTCATATATTTCTACCACAAAACAGATCTGTAGACATTATCACATTCTCACCCTATTCTGTGTAATACAGATTTTCTTCTCTAAGAGTTTTCACTTACAGAGTTTGATCAGAAAAAGTGTATCGGGCCCAGTGGACTAGACCAAATCTAACATAATAAGACTGCACATGTGTAAACTGCTATAACAAAAGATCTGAAACAATCTAAGCACCTACCAAAAAAGAAATTGGTTAAACTAATCATGGTAGATCCATAAAATAGAATATTCAGCAACTGGAAAACAAAGAGGCAAATTTTATGAACCTCTATGAAAGATCTTTTAATTGAGGGTAAAAAGAAGCATGGTACAGAAGGATACAATATGCTGCCTTTTTTTTGCAGTATGTGGGCCTCTCACTGTTATGGTCTCGTTGCGGAGCACAGGCTCCGGACGCGCAGGCTCAGTGGCCATGGTTCACGGGCCCAGCCGCTCCGCGGCACATGGGATCTTCCCGGACCGGGGCACAAACCCGTGTCCCCTGCATCGGCAGGCGGACTCTCAACCACGGTGCCACCAGGGAAGCCCTATGCTGCCATTTTTGTGTGTACATATATACCATACATGATTATGTACTGGTTTTTATTCATGTGGAATTCCTCTAGGCAAACACAAAAGAAATGGATAACAATGACTGAATCCTGAGAAGGGGACTAAGAGAAGAGGGAAACTTATCACTGTATACCTTTTTCTATCTCTTGTATTTTGCACTATACACATATACTACCTACCCAAAAATTAAGTATGAAAAAAGACGGTGCAGTCATATAACATTAAATAATGATGCTGCAGACACATGTTTACTGACATGGAAAAAAACTTATAAGCACTAAACCCAGGGACTTCCCTGGTGGTCCAGTGGCAAAGACTTCGTGCTCCCAATACAGGGGGCCCGGGTTCGATCCCTGGTCAGGGAACTAGATCCCACGTGCCACAACTAAGAGTTCACATACTGCCACTACAAAGCCCGCACACCACAACGAAGATCCTGCACGCAGCAACAACGATCCCAAGTGTTGCAAATAAAGACCTGGCGTAGCCAAATAAATAAATAAACATTAAAAAAAAAAAACTAAACCCAACTAACAACAAATCATTGTTAGACCTAAGACAATACCTACATTAATAATCTAGGTTAAAATAAATAAAGCCAAACGGTTGAGAATTGCTATTTGACCAATAAAATATGTATCAGAGTACTGGAATACATATGGACCAATCTGACAAGACTTCCCTGTTACCAAGAAGGGATTTCCCCTTTTACTTCCCTTCCCTAGGTTTGACATTCATCACCAAATTTCTGGTAGATAGAATCAGTGAATACAGAAACATTCTAGAAAAGAATTGTCCAGAAAAGACAACATTAAACACATTATCATTTTTTTAGTTTATTTATTTTTATTGAAGTATAGTTGATTATTAATATCTTTCTTTATAATTCTTCTCCATTGAAAATGCAATGCTTTCAACAGTTTTTTTTTTTTAATTTGTCTATCAAGGACTAGAGTTATTCTCCACTCTGAGTTCCTCAGCAATCATGTACCAGATAATCTAGAAAAGTCAAATTACTTTTTGAAGTAATTAACTATAATCTAATGCAATTTTTGTTTTTGTACTCTTGTGGCATGTTTGAGGCCTGTTTCCTTCTTTCACTAAGCGTTGGTATACTGCATATGCCAGCTCATCCATCTAAAGAATTATGTTTCTGATTTTGCAACCATAAGATGCAAACAAAAAGAATCTCAGCAAGTTTTTACTTGATAACTAGCCAAGAAAACATGCCTAATGTGGACTGAGAGATGGGCATACCAGGTATCAGATATGCAGAAAAGAAAAAGATAGTTGGTCATAACAGCCATCAAGATAAAAGGATTTCCAAGTTCTGAGACTGATGATTTAGGGAGAAAATTAAGTTTGGAAACAAAAGGATATGGTTCAACATGGAAGTTGAGGTATACATGTGCATCCACTCTGCCAAACCCTTTCCATATCCTTTGTACTGTTTTTTTGTTTTTGTTTTTTGGGTTTTTTTTGCGGTATGCGGGCCTCTCACTGTTGTGGCCTCTCCCGTTGCAGAGCACGGGCTCCAGACACGCAGGCTCAGCAGCCATGGCTCACGGGGCCAGCTGCTCCGCGGCATGTGGGATCTTCCCAGACCAGGGCACGAACCCGTGTCCCCTGCATCGGCAGGCGGACTCTCAACCACTGCGCCACCAGGGAAGCCCCTTTGTACTGTTTTCATCAAACTAACACTGAAACAAATGTGTTAAGGTAAAAGCAGCCCAGATTGAAGAATACCTGGGTTTAAACCCAAGTGGCACCTCTCCCATTCCCAGAAGATCATACCAGAAAAGTTTTGACAGACTCAGCCATACTCAGGCCCTAGCATCTTTAAGAGGCCTTAGACAATACCACTGGCACTTTCTTTTAAACCACAGCCACCTCAAAAATTCTATTAAAGAAATAAAAACTCCCTCCCAAACTCCTCTACACTTATGCCAATTCAAAAGAAATATAGATAACTACACAACCAATCTTAATTCTATAAGCCAACATTTCCCAAATTGTATTAGCAAAATCAGAATATAGAATTTTGTGCCTAAATAAATTGGAAAGGGGTGAGTGAAAGAATCAATAATGACTAAACTTGGGAGCTGGATAAATGATAGTACCACTATCAGTGACAGAATTAAGACCAGGAAGTTTGTTCCAAGATAAAGACTTTGACTTAGACACACTGAAAGTTTTAGCAGACAATAATGCAACCAGGTAAAGATAGGCAATTGGTAAAGAATAAGAGTCTTAAGTACAGGAAAAAAAAAGGATCAAGGACAGAAACAAAGAATTCAGAGTCATTTAATTAAGGTGGTGAAAGACAAGAATGGATTGGAACTGCCTAAATGTGTACAGATTGATGTTGACAACACAAATGTTAAAAATCTGAGGCTTAGGATACAGATATGAGTAAGAAGTTGAGCCAGTGAAGGAGGGCAAAGAGGTGCAGCACAAGAAATAGAGGGAAAATACAATACAAGGAAAGCAAAGAGGTAAGATCTTCAGGAAGATTAGCAGAACCCAATGGTCTCTAATGAATAAGCATGATGAGAACAGAAAAAATGCCAATCAATGTAGTATTTGCTGATTATAAAAAATCAGTAACCTTGGAGGAATTAGTTTTCAGTGGCTGGGGGTAAAACTTGCATTTACAAGTAGTTACAGACAAGATGAGTTACAAGAAAATGGAGTCATCAAATGAAAACCAATCCAAGAAGAATTGAAAGCAACTATCATTGCCTTCTTTTTCATCACTTTTGGCCTCCCAATCTGAGGTCTCCAACACTTCAAATACATCAATTTACTCACTTTATGAAATATAACCTTAGGCATTAGCAATCATATTTTTATACCTCTCAATAAAAAAGCCATCTATTAATGTCATGGGAAAATCAACATTCGGGTATGCTTTTGGAATTTTATCCAAATAGGTAGCAAACAACCTGAATCTGAGAGTGTATTTATTGGAAGATAAACACCTTCTGAGATTTTCTCTACACATTCACATTTAAACATGTATTACAGGGAGTTCCCTGGTGGTGCAGTGGTTAAGAATCTGCCTGCCGGGCTTCCCTGGTGGCGCAGTGGTTAAGAATCCGCCTGCCAACGCAGGGAATGCGGGTTCGAGCCCTGGTCCGGGAAGATCCCACATGCCGCGAAGCAACTAAGCCTATGCACCACGACAACTGAGCCTGTGCTCTAGAGCCTGCAAGCCACAACTACTGAGCCCGTGCGCCACAACTACTGCAGCCCATGCGCCTAGAGCCCATGTTCTGCAACAAGAGAAGCCACAGCAATAAGAAGCCTGTGCACCGCAACGAAGAGTAGCCCCCGCTCACCAAAAGTAGAGAAAGCCCGTGTGCAAAAATGAAAACCCAATGCAGCCAAATATTTAAAAATTAATAAATAAATAAATTTATTTTAAAAATAAATAAATAAAAATAAACAGGTATTATAGGTTAACAATCCTGTAGCTAGTTCTACAGAAACATAAGCCAACATTTCATGTTAAAAAGGAGAGTGATAGGGCTTCCCTGGTGGCTCAGTCGTTGAGAATCCGCCTGCCGCTGCAGGGGACATGGGTTCGTGCCCCGGTCTGAGACGATCTCACATGCTGCGGAGCAGCTAGGCCCGTGAGCCATGGCCACTGAGCCTGCGCATCCGGAGCCTGTGCTCCGCAATGGGAGAGGCCACAACAGTGAGAGGCCCACGTACCGCAAAAAAAAAAGGAGAGTGATAATTAAAAATATTAGCATTTGGTATTGGTAGTATAGCTTTCATCTAAGGACATAAAAGCAACCTTTAAATATCTATTAATAATGGCCTTTCTAACAATCCTATTTGCTGCAGCAGAATACAAGCATGAACATGATTACAGTCTACCCTGATGACACATAAAACATAACTTAAAACATTTTTGATTAATAGTCAATAATTACAATAAATGGGAATATAACAACCAAAATTATTTTAAAGTACTTCAGAATAAAAGTAAATCTTCTCAATTTGAACTTCAGTAACTGTCATCCAGAAAGTTCAGAAAAGGAGCAGACCAAATTTTTTATTCCAATAAAGAAAAAATTTGTTAAGTAAATACCATGAACAAGGTAATACATGCAACAAAAGCATGCTGTTTTCAGCTACTTTAGATATATCTGATGTTCAGTTCAAAAAGGAGGCAAGAAAAGAAACTGCAAACAAGAGGGAGAGGAAAAAACAGAATTTATAGTGTACCTGCAATGTGACAGGCATAGTACCAGGTTCCTTAAAATGTTATTCTTGATTAACTGTCATAGTAATCATATGACATAGTTATTATCTCTAGCTTACAAATACATTTAAAAAACAAAGTTTCCTTGGGAATTCCCTGGTGGTCCAGTGGTTAAGACTCCACACTTCCACCGCAGGGGGCTCAGGTTCGATTCCTGGTTGGGAAATGAAAAACCTGCACACCACATGGCGCAGCCAAAAAAAAATAAAAAACTTTCCTCAAGTTCATACAGCTAATAAACAGCAATGTCAAGATCTCTGAGCCATATCGGTCTGTCTCTGAACTGTGGGGTTGTCCTACTTCACAGAACAATGCCAACTCTGAGATGCAAGTGATCCAGGTGACAATCCTAGCTTTCCTACAGATCCAGGCCTCAATTTCCTTTCCTGTAAAATGAAGAGGGTAAACTCAATTATGTCTGTAATTCCAGGTTACTGTAACATACTAAGAGGTAGAATTGTTTAGGCTGATGCTTAAAGAAGATAATTATCAATCATTTTATATGCATTTTACTAGGTATGACTCCATGCCATCAGCTTTCATTCTACGCTTTCCTCAAATGTTATATCAGAAACTAAGAAAGATCAAGGTAGGAATGACTGAGCAGACATCAAGAACCTCTTTCCCAAAAGTGAGAAAAGAACAAAATTAAGTAACATATAAGAAAATTTAATTACTCTTAAGAAATTACACCTTTCTTGATAAAAATCCTGAAACAGAGACTTTTTTTTTTTTTTTTGGCTGTGCAGATTGTGGGATCTTAGTTCCCTGACAAGGGACTGAACCCAGGCCACCACAGTGAAAGCACCAAGTCCCAACCACTGGAACACCAGGGAATTCCCAACAAAGCCTTTTAAAGTAAAGCTTTGCGAAGTATGAATCTCAATGTACTTTCATCATTAAAAGAATCATCAACTTTAACAAATTCATTGATTAGTTCTAGTAGTTTTCTGGTGGCATCTTTAGGATTTTCTCTGTATAGAATCATGTCATCTGCAAACAGTGACAGTTTAACTTCTTCTTTTCCAATTTGTATTCCTTTTATTTCTTTTTCTTCTCTGATTGCCATGGCTAGGACTTCCTACACACTAACAACAAAAGATCAGAAAGAGAAATTATGGAAACAATCCCATTTATCATTGCAATAAAAAGAATAAAATACCTAGGAATAAACCTACCTAAGGAGGCAAAAGATATGTACTCAGAAAGCTATAAAACACTGATAAAAGAAATCAATGGTGACACAAACAGATGGAGAGATATACCATGTTCTTGGATTGGAAGAATCAATATTGTGAAAATGACTATACTTCCCAAAGCAATCTACAGATTCAATGCAATCCCTATCAAATTACCAATGGCATTTTTCACAGAATTAGAACAAAAAACTTTACAATTTGTATGGAAACACAAAAGACCCCAAATAGCCAAAGCAATCTTGAGAAAGAAAAATGGAGCCGGAATCAGGCTCCCCAACTTCAGACTACACTACAAAGCTACAGTAATTGAGACAGTATGGTACTGGCACAAAAACAAATATAGATCAATGGTACAGAACAGAAAGCCCAGATATAAACCCACGTACCTATGATCACCTAATCTATGACAAAGGAGGCAAGAATATACAATGGAGAAAAGAAAGCCTCTTCAATAAGTGGTGCTGGGAAAACTGGACAGCTACATGTAAAAGAATGAAATTAGAACACTAACACCATACACAAAAATAAACTCAAAATGGATTAAAGACCTAAATGTAAGACCAGACACTATAAAGCTCTTAGAGAAAAACACAGGAAAAATACTCTTTAACATAAATCACAGCAAAATCTTTTTTAACCCACCTCCTAGAGTAATGAAAAGAAAAATAAGCAAATGGGACCTAATTAAACTTAA
The DNA here is from genome assembly GCF_000442215.2 of Lipotes vexillifer. Taxonomy (NCBI): domain Eukaryota; kingdom Metazoa; phylum Chordata; class Mammalia; order Artiodactyla; family Lipotidae; genus Lipotes; species Lipotes vexillifer. The sequence continues at coordinate 2,870,315 of NW_006777292.1, read as the reverse complement.
AAGATTTTGCACTGGAAAGGAAACCATAAACAAGATGAAAAAACAACCTTCAGAATGGGAGAAAATATTTGCAAGCAAAGCAATGGACAAAGGATTAATTTCCAAAATATACAAATAGCTCATGCAGCTCAATATCAAAAAAACAAACAACCCAATCAAAAAAATGGGCAGAAGACCTAAAGAGACATTTCTCCAAAGAAGACATATAGATGGCCAACAAACACAGGAAAAGATGCTCAACATCACTAATTATTAGAGAAATGCAAATCAAAACTACAATGAGATATCATCTCACACCAGTCAGAATGGCCATCATCAAAAAATCTACAAACAATAAATGCTGGAGAGGGTATGGAGAAAAGGGACCCTCTTGCACTGTTGGTGGGAATGTAAATTGATACAGCCACCGTAGACAACAGTATGGAGGTTCCCAAAAAACTAAAGATAGAACTATCATATGACCCAGCAATCCCACTACTGGGCATATACCTTGAGAAAACAATAATTCAAAAAGTCACATGTACCCCAATGTTCACTGCAGCACTATTTACAATAGCCAGGACACAAACAATCTAAATGTCCATGAACAGATAAATGGATAAAGAAGATATGGTACATATATATCACGGAATATTACTCAGCCATAAAAAGGAACAAAATTGGGTCATCTGTAGTGATGTGGATGGACCCAGAGTCTGTCATACAGGTTGAAGTAAGTCAGAAAGAGAAAAACAAATATATGTGTAATTTAGAAAAATGGTACAGATGAACCTATCTGCAGGGCAGGAATAGAAACACAGACGTAGAGAATGGATGTGTGGGCACAGCGGGGGAAGGGGAGGGTGGGATGAATGGGGAGATTAGGTTTGACATAAATATACTACCACGTGTAAAATAGCTAGTGGAAACCTGCTGTATAGCACAGGGAGCTCCGCTCAGTGCTCTGTGATGACCTAGATGGGTGGGATGTGGTGGAGAGGGAGGCCCAAGAGGGAGGGGAGCATACATACATAGAGCTGATTCACTTCATTGTACAGCAGAAACTAACACAACATTGCAAAGCAATTACACTCCAATAAAAGAAAAAAGAACCATCAGATGGCACTTACTAACTGCCAACATTATTTAGAAGATTTTGCTACTTTGTTTTGTTTAAGAGAGTAAAGATCTGGGCTCCTTAGGAAAATGGTGGATTCCACATCGGGGGAAGGAAATGTAAAATTAAGCCTGGAACATGTTATACCAGTTGCAGTGGTTAATTTAATATGTCAACTTGACTGAATCACGGAGTGCCAGACATTTGGTCAAACATTATTCTGGGTGCACCCAGAGGGTTTTTCTAGATGAGATTAACATTTGAATCTGTAAACAAGTAAAGCAGGACTTTACTGGTGGCGCAGTGGTTAAGAATCTGCCTGCCAATGCAGGGGACACAGGTTCGAGCCCTGGTCCAGGAAGATCCCACATGTCACGGAGCAACTAAGGCCGCATACCACAACTACTAAGCCTGTGCTCTGGAGCCCACAAGCCTCAACTACTGAGCCCGCACGGCTAGAGGCCGTGCTCCGCAACATGAGAAGCCTCCGTGATGAGAAGCCCGCGCACTGCAACGAAGGGTAGCCCCTGCTCGCCCCAACTAGAGAAAGCCCGCACGTAGCAACGAAGACCCAACACAGCCATAAATAAATAAATAAATTCATTAAAAAAAAAAAAAAAAACAAGTAAAGCAGATTGCCTTCCCCAAACAGTTGAAGGCCTGAAGAGAAGATAAAGGCTGGCCCTCCCACAAGTAAGGGAATTCTGCATAAAGCCTTCAAGCTGCACCCTGATTTTTCCCCTCCCTTCAGACTCAAACTAAAACAATTGCTCCTCTTGGGTCTCAAGCTTACTGGATTCTTCACTGGAACTACACCATCATCCTTCCTGGGCATCCAGCTTGCCAACTGCAGATCTTGGGACTTGTCAGCCTCCAAAACTGCATAAACAAATTCATTATAATAAGTCTCTTTATATACATTTATATATGTATATAAATACATATAGATACATCTACAGATATATATATCCTATGTCCTATTGGTTGCGTTTCTCTGGAGAATACAGACTAATACACCAGAAAGCAAGAAAGCCGTCAAAGACTATTAGGGCCATGTCAAAAGGACATAAGAGCCAACTTAATGAGGCTCCCACTGGCTAAAGGTGAGACAATCTGAGTATCTTCTATTTTTTTATTTATTCTTTTTTTTTTTTTTGGCTGTGTTGGGTCTTCCTTGCGGTGTGCAGTCTTTTCACTGTGTTGGTTTCTCTTGTTGTGGAGCACGGGCTCTAGGTGCGCCGGCTTCAGCAGTTGTGGCACACGGGATTCAGTAGTTGTGGCTCAAGGGCTCAGTTGCTCCACAGCATGTGGAATCTTCCCGGACCAGGGATTGAACCTGTGTCCCCTGCATTGGTAGGCAAATTCTCAACCACTGAGCCATCAGGGAAGTCCCGAGAATCTTTTAAATCTATGAGTTTACAATGACACTTGAAGAAAGAAATTTGCTGGTTACCTCTGGATACTGCTAGGGATCCAACTCATTATTTTGATAACTGGTAAATAAAGAAAAAGAATCAAGCATTACTCATCTCATTTTTTCTACATTAATTTTTCCTTTGGGTAGCCAAAACAACTGAGGATAGAAAATATCCCTTAAAGAAGTATTACAGATAATAAATGAAAGTAGAATAATAAAAATATCACCACTTTATAAGCCTTAACGAATTAATAGATCTAAACAATGATCATGAATGACTACCAACATCACCAAAATAGACAACCGGACATGCCTTACTTCCTGACAAAAAAAAAAAGGCTAAACCTGATGAAGTCTCTAGATCTGTGCTATTCAATACAGGAGTCACTAGCCACATGTGGCTATCGCACACTTGCAAAGTGGCTAATCCTGATTGAGATGTGATATAAGTGTAAAATACAAACCAGATTTCTAAGATTTAATACCAAAACAATGTGAAATATCTCAATAATTAAATAGGCTATGCGTTGAAATGATAACATTTTGGATATAATGGATTAAAAAAATATGTTAAAACCAATTTCACCTGTTTCTTTTTTTTACTTTTTTTTGAAGTGTATACCATAAAAATTTCAAATAACCGATATGTGGCTAAAATTTATGGCTTTCATTATATTTATATTGGACAGTGTTGCTCTAGATCTAATTACCAAAATTTATATAATACTGGGAGAGAAATATATGTTGAACACCACCACAGAGATGCAATTACCAAAATCCAGTCTATGGGAATCACTAAAAATCACAATATCCAGTTTCTTCAACAACACAGTAACAAAATTGCAAGGAGGGGGAAAGAAAGAATGAGTAAGATAGAGGAGGAATGTGTAGATTTAAAAAGACAATGTCAGGAACATGACAAGGATGCCCCTCTCTCATCACGGCTTTTCAACACTGTACAAGAAATTTTACCTAATACATTAAGACAAGAAAAGGAAATAAAAGTATACAGATTGAGAAGAAAGAATAAAAATTGTTCTTCTAAGCAAATGACATGATCACCTATGGAGAAAATCCAAGAGTCAACCAAAAAATTCCTGAAATTAAAAAGCGGGGGACTTCCCTGGTGGCTCAGTGCTGAAGAATCCACCTGCCAACACAGGGGACATGGGTTTGAGCCCTGGTCCGGGAATATCCCACATGCCACAGGGCAACTAAGCCTGTGTGCCACAACTACTGAGCCTGCACTCTAGAGCCCACGAGCCACAACTACTGAGCACACCCGCCACAATTACTGAAGCCCACGCACCTAGAACCCATGCTCCACAACAAGAGAAGCCACTGCGATGAGAAGCCTGCGCACCACAACGAAGAGTAGACCCCGCTCACCAAAACTAGAGAAAGTCCGCGTGAAGCAACAAAGACCCAACACAGCCAATAAATTAATTAATTAATTTTAAAAAGTAATAAATAAAAAAATAAAAAACGATTATAGCAAGGCTGCAGGACAGGTTAAAATTAAAAAGTCAATTGCTTTTCTACATACCAGCAATGAACAAATGGAATTTGAAATTAAAACACAATACTATTTACAGTACCACCCCACAAAAAGAAATACTTAGGTATATATCTAACAAAATATGTATAAGATCTATATGAGAAAAACTACAAAACTGATAAGAAGACTCAATATTGTCAAGATGTCAGTTTTTCCCAACTTGACCTACAGATTCAATGCAATCCAAATCAAAATTCCAGCAAGTTATTTTGTGGATATCAACAAACTGATTCTGAAGATTATATGAAGAGGTAAAAGACACAGAAGAGCCAGTACAATACTGAAGGAAAAGAATAAAGTTGGAGGACTAAGAACTGACACTACCCAACTTCAAGAGTTAATATAAAGTTGCAATAATCAAGTGTGGTATTGGTGAAAGAACAGACAAATCAAGTAATGGAACAGAATGGAGAATCCAGGAAAGAATCCACATAAATACAGTCACCTGATCTTCAACAAAAGAACAGAGGCAATACAGTGGAGAAAAGATAATCTTTTCAACAAATGGTGGTGGAACAAGTGGACATCCAGGGGTTATATCGTAAAGCTCTGTGCCTTCTGCTCAATTCTGCTATGAAGATAAAACTGTTCAAAACAAAATCTATTTTTAAAATAACAATAATAAAATAATAATTTTTAATAAGAGACATATCAACCAATTGCAATGTATATAGCCCTTACTTAAATCCCACCTTAAAAAGTTTTAAAAGAAATTATGACAATCAGGAAAATGTGAGCATTAACTGGAAATGAGGGAATTAATGGTTTTTTAACAGTGATAATATTACTATGGTGATGCTTTAAATTTTTTTAAAATAGTTTCTCTCTTTTAGAGGTATATACTGAAATGTGTGCATATGAAATGTTATGCTGGGACATGTGTTAAAGTAATGTGGGGGGAATACGATGTGGGGGCAACCATAAATGGTATAGACGAAACACACAGGTAATGGGCTAATAATTTTGTAGTTCCATGTTAGGTAAATGGAAATTCATTATACTGTTCTCTCCACTTCATTAAAGTCACAGATTTTTAGAGTTGGAAAGAACTTTAGAAATCAGAACACCATAAACATGAGGGAAAGAAATAGAGACAAAGCCAGAAATACCTGAGTATGTGACTTGAACAAAAAACTTTCTTTGTTTCCGCTTTTTTTTTTTTCCTTCTTTAATCAGCCACGCTGCACACATGCGAGATCTTAGTTCCCCAACCAGGGATGGAACCCGTGCCCCCTGCAAGTGCGGAGTCCTAACCACTGTACCGCCAGGGATTTCCCTTGTTTCCTCTTCCATAAAAATGAGGATAAAACACTTGCCTTACATGGCGTGGTTTAACATTAACTGGAATAACACATATAAAAACACACGTTTCCTTAAAACCAACTCTTTTAACCCTTTCCTAAAGTACTAAACAAACACTAGCTCAACTGGCCCAATCTTATTTAAAAAGTGAGAAAATAAAGAAAATCTCCAAACTCCACATGCAGTTAGCTCCTCTTTCTTAATACTATCCCTTCAGTCCCAGTTTATACAGAGTATCTATGCTCTATGTACCCTCTTGCTTAAATGCAGACTTATTTTAATACAAACTTGCTGGTCACCAGACAGTGATAGTTACTGCTACTGGTCATTTGGTGATTATCTTTAGAGTTCAAAACAAACACCCTTCTTTTGAATAATGGATGATATTTACAACCTTCTTCTCTCATAACTGTTTGCCATTAAAACTAACACAATATTGTAAATCAACTACACTTCAACTTTTAAAAAATCCAACAACAACAGCAGGAGCAGCAACAACTAGGCCTAATATTCATATCCCAAAGAAAGCTAAACCACTTGTTGCTAGCTCTACATGCATTTCAAGAATCTCACTTATATTGTTTTAGCTAAAATTTATTAAAGATTTAAGTTAAAAATCTTTGGAAAGAATATTACATTTATGCAAAACAACCTAACTTAGTAAATGCTGCCACATGTAAATGCTATAAAACCAATATTCTGTCAGCAGTTATTTCTGGGTGTCAAATTATGGTTACTTATTTTGGTCATCTCTATACATTCTAACTTTCTTTTTTAAAGGTTTGGTTCTTTTTTTAAACTTTATTTTCTTTTAAGTAAGTAATTTATTTATTTTTGGCTGCGTTGGGTCTTCGTTGCTGCATGTGGGCTTTCTCTAGTTGCAGCCAGTGGGGGCTACTCTTCGTTGCGATTTGCGGGCTTCTCAATGTGGTGGCTTCTCTTGTTGTGGAGCACTGGCTCTAGGTGCGTGGGCTTCAGTAGTTGTGGCACACGGGCTCCGTAACTGTGGCTCGCAGGCTCTAGAGCACAGGCTCAGTAGTTGGGGCACATGGGCTTAGGTGCTCCACAGCATGTGGGATCTTCCCAGACCAGGGATCAAACCCGTGTATGCTGCATTGGCAGGCAGACTCCTAACCACTACGCCACCAGGCAAGTACCTTTTTCTTCAGTAACTAAGTATTTTTATAATTGGAAAAAAGCTTTGTATAAATATAGGATAATGCAGGACTTCATTCTATAAAGGAAGAAGAAAATAATGAATACTAAATTGTTTTACAGTTATCAGCATGATTTCATTAAATGAAACTGCTACGTAAAAAATATTAATATGGGTTTCCCTGGTGGCGCAGTGGTTAAGAATCCACCTGCCAATGTAGGGGACACAGGTTCGAGCCCTGGTCCGGGAAGATCCCACATGCTGCGGAGCAACTAAGCCATGAGCCACAACTACTGAGTCTGCACTCTAGAGCTCACGAGCCACAGCTACTGAACCCACATGCCACAGCTACTGAAGTCCTCATGCCTAGAGCCCATGCTCCGCAACAAGAGAAGCCACCACAATGAGAAGCCCGCACACCGCAACAAAGAGTAGCCCCTGCTCACTGCAACTAGAGAAAGCCCACGTGCAGCAATGAAGACCCAATGCAGTCAAAAAACAAAAGAAATAAAATAAATAAATATTTTTTAAAATGTTAACAGGTCCCAATCATTTGGCAATCAATAGTAACTATTTCTAATAATATAATTTCTTAATAAAACTTAATGGGTTTTTAATGTGTTAATGTTTAGCAGAGGGTTTTAAATTTTTGATTTGCTGTTTATGTATGTTCTGAAAACAGTTATTATGAAATAACTGTTCTGACCTCTGTTCTCAAGTATTATCTTGGAGAGCCATCTGAGGCCTCAGAACAATGAGGGATTGACCAGGATGATAAGGTAATAGGAATCAAACTCACAAGTGCCAGTCAACAGTCAAGACTCCTGCCTCTGTGTCTCAATCTCTGGTCCAAGAGCCACATTCAAGAGAACTGCTGATGTACTTAATAAAAATTCAGACACCCCCCCCCAACAAAGCCAAACTCAAAAAGACTGAATCAGAGTATACAGGAAAGTATCAAGCCTAAATCTGGCAAATAAAAGCACTTCATTGAAGATTATTCTACTTCTTCCTATAATCCTTAAATATCTTCCCCCCCCAGCCAACCCATGAAACCATCTCACCTCATTTAAACAGTTTCAGGTATCTCATCTTGTGAAGTACCTGATTCTGCCTCACTTGGCAATAGGATGCATCTGTAGACCTGAGCTCTGCCTGGCTTCAGTTAACACCAAGGGGCCCAGGGCTGCCTACACCCAAGCAGGGCTGACTGCATACAGCTTCTACCCTGGGATCACCAACTCTGCTCAGGAACTCTCAGGCTGATCTCCTGACCTGGAAGTCTCTGAATCTTGCACTGCCTGCTACCCTATCGGTATCAGCAGATTTCCATCTTCTGGTAGCAAACCTTCCAGTTATTTGGTTCTGCTCTCTTAGGGACCAATTGTAGCACGATAAATCCTCCAAGTGCCTCAGATTAATTACAAAGGAGGCCTCCTCCTCTTTCACTTTTTATCTTCTTGATTACAAAACTACCCTCAACTTCATATTCTTACATTCCAAACTCCATGCTTCCCCCCAAATTACTGACATATAAACTGTTTTGTTTCATAATTTAATCTCTATTTGTGCTTTTTGTGTTCATCCTAATTTTACTGTCAATGTCCATAGTAGATAGAATTTTAGATAGTAAATACATTTTCTCCCTAAACAGAACATTTCCATTCCAAGTTTTTAACCCTTTCTCATAATCTAGAATATACTAGAGTCCTGGTTCAGTTTAGTACAGTATATTCATAATAACAAAATTTTAAACTAAAAAAAAATGGAAAAATATGGGTTCATAAACTACTAAAAAATGTAAAATACTGAACAATTTGATTTGCTCTTACATACATGACATACTTTTATTAATATTTACTAATAATGTTTACTTTACATAAATGTTATAAACAATTCAATACCATCTATCTTTTATATATGGAAAAGCTAGTTATTACATCCAGTTAGCCATTTAAAACTGTATTAATTACACAGGAAACTTTCTGGCAGGATTCCTAATACCCAATATTTCAACAGAAAGTTTTGTACATGTTAGACTTATGGTTAAGGGAATACAGCAGGCTACAAAGCCATATATATATATATATATATATATATATATATATATATATACATATATAGATATATAATATATATATAAAATATATATATATATAA
>NW_006777292.1:2858687-2861442 GCF_000442215.2 Lipotes vexillifer | reverse complement strand
CATAAAGAGATCTATATATATATATATATATATATATATATATATATATATATATATATATATATATATGAAATATATATAAAATTTATATATATATAAAAACTTAAATGATCCCATTTTTATACACAGGCATAGAAAAAAGCTAAGAAAGGTTCTTTTAGGATGACGGGTTATTTACTTCTGCTTCATATTTATATTTTCTTGATTTTCTTTAATATACCTGAATTCCCTTTGTAATAAAAATAATACAAGTTTGTTTTTCTTTTTCATAATTTTCAACAGAAGGAACAATTCTCTTCCAGGGCCCTGACAACATTTTTACATTCAATATATTAGTCCTATTACTGTACTTGAAAATGTAGTTTGTTTTAAAGAGTTAACATTAGTTTAGCTGATCCCAGCCTCTTTCGTATTTTAGACCACTGCTTAAGCAGTTTTATAGTTAAGTTTGTTTTTACTGATTCATCCATTTAACCAAACATTTATTAAATACCCATTCAATGCCAGACACTGTTATATAGCCTGGTTTCCTAATGAGTCTTAGGGAATCTGTCTGTTAACACCTTTCTTGACCAAATAGTATAATTCTTAGTCACACTCAGAATGTGCTATCATGCTCATCAGGATCAAGTAAAAAAAACACTGTAGACGCACAACCAAGCGCTTCTTAATTACATGCACCCCAATGTTCACCGCAGCACTATTCACAATAACCAAAACATGGAAACAACCTAAATGTCCATCAACAGATGAATGGATAAAGAAGATGTGGTACATATATACAATGGAATACTACTCAGCCATAAAAAAGAATGAAATAATGCCATTTGCAGCAACATGAATGGACCTGAAGATTAGCATACTAAGTGAAATAAATCAGACAGAGAAAGACAAATAGCACATATATCACTTATATGTGGAATCTAAAATATGACACAAACTTATCTATGAAACAGAAACAGACTCACAGACATAGAAAACAGACGGGGTGGGAAAAGGATGGATTGGAAGTTTGCATTAGCAGATGCAAACTATTATATATAGAACAGATGAACAACAAGGTCCTACTGTGTAGCACAGGGAACTATATTCAATATCCTGTGATAAACCACAATGGAAAAGAATAAGAAAAAGAATATATATATGCATAACTGAATCACTCTGCTGTACATTAGAAATTAACACAACATTGTAAATTACCTATACTTCAATTTAAAAAATTACTGCTAAGTATTCATTTTGATTCTATCATGAATGAAATTATTTTCTTAATTTCCTTTTAGGATTGTTCATTGTTAATGAATAGAAATACAACTGTTTGTTCTTTCTTTTTTTAATTTTTATTTTATATTGCAGTATAGTTCATTGACAATGTTGTGTTAGTTGCAGGTTGCTTTTGCTTCTTGCTCTTGTATCCTTTATTAGCCCTGATGGTTTTAATGTGGATTCTTTATCATGAATTTATCAAAATTAAAAACTTTTGGGGGGGACTTCCCTGGTGGTCCAGTGGCTAAGACTCCATGCTCCCAATGCAGCGGGACTGGGTTCAATCCCTTGGTCAGGGAACTAGATCCCACATACTGCAACTAAAAGTTCATGTACCGCAACTAAGACCCAACACAACCAAATAAATAAATAAATATATATATTTTTTAAAACTTATGTACATGAAAAGATATTGTCAAGAATGTGAAAATACAACCTACAGAATGGGAGAAAGTATTTGCAAGCCGTGTATCTGACAAAGAATTAATAGCTAAAATACATAAAGAATTCAACAATTCAACAATAAAAAAACAAACAACCCAATTCTGAAAACATGCAAGACCTGAAAAAACATTTCTCCAAAGACGATATACAAATGGCCAATAAGCACATAAAAAGATGCTCAACATCATTTGTGATTTGGAAACGTAAGTCAAACCACAGTGAGATACCACTTCACACTCATTAAAATGGCTATTTAAAAAAATTAAAAGGGGAGAGTTTTCCAAGATGGCGGAGGAGTAAGACGCAGAGATCACCATCCTCCCCACAGATACACCAGAAATACATCTACACGTGGAGCAACTCCTACAGAACACCTACTGAACGCTGGCAGGAGACCTCAGACCTCCCAAAAGGCAAGAAACTCCCCACGTACCTGGGTAGGGCAAGAGAAAAAAGAATAAACAGAGACAAAAGGATAAGGACGGTACCTGCACCAGTGGGAGGGAGCCGTGAAGGAGGAAAGGTCTCCACACACTAGGAGCCCCTTCGCGGGCAGAGATTGCGGGAGGCGGAGCGGGGAGCTTCGGAGCCGCGGAGGACAGCACAGCAACAGGGGCGCGGAGGGCAAAGCGGGGAGATTCCCGCACAGAGGATCGGCGCCGACCGGCGCTCACCAGCCCGAGAGGCTCGTGTGCTCACCCGCCGGGGGCGGGCGGGGCTGCGAGCTGAGGCTCGGTTTCGGTTTCGGTCGGAGCGCAGGGAGAGGACTGGGGTTGGCGGCTTGAACACAGCCCGAAGGGGTTAGTGCGCCACGGATAGCCGGGAGGGAGTCCGGGGGAAAGTCTGGACCTACCCAAGAGGCAAGAGACCTTTTCTTGCCTCTGTGTTTCCTGGGGCGCGAGGAGAGGGGTTTTAAAAGCGCTGCCTAAAGGAGCTCCAGAAACGGGCGGGAGCCGCGGCTAAAAGCTCGGAAACCAGAGACGGGCAGGAGACGCTAAGGCTGCTGCTGCTGCCACCAAGGGGCCTGTGTGCGAGCACAGGTCAC
>NW_006777292.1:2820777-2850488 GCF_000442215.2 Lipotes vexillifer | reverse complement strand
GTAATTCAGAAAAACATAATTATAATCATAGACTGTTAATTTTGGAAATAATATCAAAGCTGAGGCCAAGAAATGTAAATCAGTCTACCAAGATCACCAAGAGAATTAGAGGCAAAGTCAAAACAGTCTTTGGATGGGAACATATATATATGTATAACTGACTCACTCTGTTATAAAGCAGAAACTAACACACCATTGTAAAGCAATTATACCCCAATAAAGATGTTAAAAAAAAAAAAAAAATTAAAAGGGGACTTCCCTGGTGGCGCAGTGGTTAAGAATCCGCCTGCCAATGCAGGGGACACGGGTTGGAGCCCTAGTCAGGGAAGATCTCACATGCCGCAGAGCAATTAAGCCCGTGCACCACAACTACTGAGCCTGCGCTCTAGAGCCCATGAGCCACAACTACTGAGCCTGCGCTCTAGAGCCCACAAGCCACAACTACTGAAGCCCATGCACGTAGAGCCCGTGCTCCGCAACAAGAGAAGCCACTGCAATGAGAAGCCTGCACGCCACAAGGAAGAGTAGCGCCCCATCACTGCAACTAGAGAAAGCCCGCGCGCAGCAACGAAGACCCAAGGCTGCCAAAATTAAATAAATTTATTTTAAAAAATGAATAAAATAAAAAAATAAAAAGAAGAAAATAACAAGTGATCAAAGAAGATGTGGAGAAACTAGAATCTTCATATGTTGTTGGGGCTGTAAAATGGTGCAGCCACTGTGGAAAGCATTTTGCCATTTCCTAAAGAAATTAAACATAGATCTACCATATGACCCAGCAATTCCACTCCTAGGTAAAAACCCAAAAGCACTGTAAACAGGTATTCAAACAAATAGCTGTGCATAAATGGTCATAGCAGCACTATTCACAAATGCCAAAAGATGGAAACAATTCAAATGTCTATCAATGAATGAATGGATAAGCAAGGTGTGATATACATACAATAGAATATTATTTCACCATAAAAAAGAATCACGTACCAATACATGCTATAGAGTGGATGAACCATGAAAACACCAGACACAAAAGGTCACAAATTGTAATGGTTCAATTTATATGAAATACCCCAAAGAGATAGAGACAGAAAGCAGATTGGTGGCTGACAGTGACTGAAGGTAGGCAGGAATGGGAGTAATTGCTTAATATGTATGGCGTTTTCTTTTGGGATTATGAGGATGTTCTGGAACTCGATATATGTGATAGTTGCACAACATCATGAATGCATTAAATGCCAATGAAATATACAGTTTAAAATGGTTAATTTTATATTATCTGAACTTTACCTCAATAAAACAAAGACAATTTAGACAAATCTTCATTCATAGTATGATAAAAATGAAAAGTCAGTAAATCAGAAAGTGCCAATTATTCTCTCCCTCTACCTCCAATCTTTTGTACCTGCTTAATATCATGGACAGCCATAAAATATACTGACTTGCTCCGTAATACTAAAATAGGGCAATTTATTTACTCACTTCGTTGTTTTTTGTTTGTCTGCCGTACCGCAAGTCACGCAGGATCTTCATTCCCTGACCAGGGATTGAACCCATGGCCCCGAGAGTGGAAGCGTGAAGTCTTAACCACTGGAAAGCCCCTACTCACCAAGTTTTTACCTGACACTCAACAAAGAAGCAAGGTCAGTGTACCACATCATTTGCAGTTAACAATTTAAATATGTGAAAATTAATTTCAATTAACACAATATTGGTTAGAAAACCATACTTTCAGTTTTCATATTCAAAACATGATTGTTAATAAAAAACATGACATGTACCTAACAAGATAATTTGTGTAATGGATATTAAAAGTGTTATGCACTTTTCTAATGACTCAGATTGGCTTCTAAGTAAAAGTTAAAACACATGCACATGCATACACATTTGTTTTCTCATGGCTTTAACATCTCTAGAAATCCAGCATTTCAAACTACAAAACACCAGCAAACTTATTAAAAAAAATCTATGGACAGATACAGAATACCAAAATCTAAATCAACTCAATCTTGTGTTTATAACCACATGCCACAGAGAAAAATAAAACAATGGTCATGAGTAATAGAAATAGGTAGTGAAATCATAAAAGTACCAAGGGGTAAGTTGATTTTTCTTAAGCCAGAATAGGAACACCATAAAAACATAAGGTTTCTCCCATTTAAACAGTCTGCAGTAGGAAAGTAAAACTAATGTAAAAAAATAAACACCATCACATTTGGCAAGTATAATGACTCCTAAATTATGCATTCCCCTGGGACAACGCTCCTTTAACCAGACAAAGCTGGTGTTTTGAGGAAAATTCTCGTGTCCAGATCTGTGTGACAGAGAGAGGAGTCAGCAGTTAATGCAAATACAATAGGGTTTTATCGGGCCAGTTCAGGGAAAGCCGAAACACCTAAACCCATGCCCTACCACACAGACATACAGGAGATGCCACCTAGATTTAAAGAACCCTTAGCTTACACATCCTTTACTGGTTATCTAGAAAAAGGCAATAGTGCCCTAGTTCCATTTCTTCCCCACCCCCTATGTGGGCTGAGTACTAAAAAACAAAGCGGTTTTGCCTAGAAACAAACTGTCTCTAGAAACAAACTGTCTCTAGAGAGACTGAAAGAAAAGGAAAGGAAGCAAGTACAATGCAATGATGAGCTGAGAAATGAGTCTATACTCCAAAACACATTTAAATGTAACAGAAATTAAAGATGCTGAAAATAATGTCAAACAAATACATTATAATGACCTAGCATTAGTGGTCACATTTCTAAAAATTACTAAACATATATACTCACATACTAAAATTATGAAGAGACAATTTTTAAAAAGAACCCACAACGTCCAAAAAGTTGAATTGTGCATGCAAACCACTTTCTCTTTAAGTGGCCCATAAATTGAGAACAAGGTTAAGTTTAACTACCATCTGGACTCTTTTTTTCCTTTCTCTTTTTCTTTTGTTCTTTTCTTTTTTTTTTTTTGGCCGCACCACACAGCATCTTAGCTCCCCAACCAGGGACTGAACCTGGGGCCACAGCAGTGAAAGCACCGAGTCCCAACCAATAACCACTGGACCACCAGGTAACTCTCTCCATGTAGACTCTTAATATAGATAATTCCAATTACTTTTAATAACTATTTCTCCTAAGATTAGCGCTCCCTCAACTAAACACTAAATAGGAGAATGATAAAGTGGCAACTGAGGAAGCAAATTCTCAATTTGCTTTAAAAATTTTATACGAGTTCAAAGTAGAAAAAACATTAACAGTGCAAACAAGCTGAAGTCAAAGCTTTCCTCATGTACACTGAAAATTTAGAAAGTATAAGTCAAACCTATAAAGGCTATATATTTAAAATTAATATAAGGTATTCGAGAAACCGTTTTGAAGTATAAATAATTAAATATATCAAATACCCATTTCTAAATACTCACAATATTAATTCCTATGATCATATTTTTGCTATTTATACAAACCAACACAAAATACATCTTTTTTTCCTTTCAGAGTTCCAACCTTTCATTTCCGGATGAAATCAAACACCAAAATCTTCCACAAGAATATAAATTTTCAGACTGTAAACTTAAGATTTATAATGAGAAAGGATAAAATGTAAACATTTATTAAAAAAACATTACTCATATTGCCATATATAGCTTTTTATCCTGTTTTTTACTAGCAAGCAATTATTGAGCTCCCTGTGTGTATAAGACACTACAAACAGGTATCGGTGACAGCCACTTGCATCTAGAGGCTTATCTAGTTGGGAAAACAGCTAAACAAAACAAGGAGGATACACACAATGCCTAATGAGGGATTAAAGAGTTCTGAAGAAGGAAAAATGCTGGGAGGGACTTCCCTGGTGGCACAGTGGTTGGGAGTCCGCCTGCCAGTGCAGGGGACATGGGTTCGAGCCCTGGTCCGGGAAGATCCCACATGCTGCTGAGCAACTAAGCCCGTGCGCCACAACTACTGAGCCTGCGCTCGAAAGCCTGCAAGCCACAACTACTGAACTCCGCTCCCCACAACTAGAGAAAGCCCGCATGCAGCAACAAAGACCCAATGCAGCCAAAAACAAATAAATAAATTTAAATCATGGCTCTTCATTCAATGTTTATTACAAACATTTTAATTTTTGGTCAAAATTTTTTGAGTTCTCTCTGCCACTTCACATGTATTCCCACTATAATTAGAATAAAACCCAAACCATTTTACCAGCCCTCCAAGAGTCTATATGATGTAACCCTAGCCTCCTTCTCCAAGGTTCTCTACTATATTTTCAGCCATGTATTCTAACTAGAAATCTCTCTCCCCAAGAACTTCACAGCATTCTGCACTTCAACTTACTTCTACCTCTACAGAAAGGTCTCTTCTAATCCCCATCCATAGTTATTTCTCCCCTACTCACTTCTTTTTTTTTTTTTTTTGCAGTACGTGGGCCTCTCACTGTCGTGGCCTCTCCCATTGCGGAGCACAGGCTCCGGACGCGCAGGCTCAACAGCCATGGCTCACGGGCCCAGCCACTCCACAGCACGTGGGATCCTCCCGGACCGGGGCACGAACCCGTGTCCCCTGCATCGGCAGGCGGACTCCCAACCACTGTGCCACCAGGGAAGCCCCCTCCCCTACTCACTTCTGTACTACCTCTTCACCACAGTCAAATGCAGAGACAAGTAGTACCAAGTACGGTTATATAAGGCATAATATTAAATAACCCTTCCAATCTGGTCAGAGCTGACTAGAACAGGAATGGGGGTCTAAACCCAAGAAGAGCCCATTTATAGGCTGGCCAACAGCTGAGAAAGTAGCCTCAGGGGTCAAAGAATTCTACACAAAGCAGAGATGGAGACCAGGTAACTAAACAGTCAGTTCCTTGGCTTCTACTTCTTATAGTTTGTTTGTTTGTTTATTTATTTAGCATTGAAGTATAGATGATTTAAAATATTGTGTTAGTTTCAGGTATGCAGCAAAGTGATTCAGTTATACTTTTTTTCAGATTATTTTCCATTATAGGTTACTATAAGATATTGAATATTGTTCCCTGTATTTTACAGTAAATCCTTGTTGCTTGTCTACTTTATGTATAGTAGTTTGTATCTGTTAATCCCATACTCCTAATTTATCCCTTCCCCCACTTCTCCTTTGGTAATGATAAGTTTGTTTTTTATGTCTGTGAGTCTGCCTGCTTTTTGTATATAGATTCATTTGTATTACTTTTTAAGTTCCACATATAAATGACATCATATAAATTTGTCTTTCTACGTCTGACTTCACTTAGAATAACATTCTCTAGGTCCATCCACGTTGCTGCAAACTGCAATACTTCATTCTTTTTTATGGCTGAGTAATATATTCCATTTTACACACACACACATACACACACACACACACACACACACACGGGCATTTGAGTTGTTTCCATGTCTTAGCTACTGTAACTAGTGCTGCTATAAACATTGGGGTGCATGTATCTTTTCGAATTATAGTTAACACCATAAAACTCGGAGGCAAAACATTCTTGGTCATAAATCGCAGCAATATTTTATTAGATCAGTCTCTCAAGGCAAAAGAAATAAAAGCAAAACTAAACAAATGGGACCTAATCAAACTTAAAAGCTTTTGCACTGCAAAGGAAACCATCAACAAAACATCAAGACAACCTATGAAATGAGAAAAAGTATTTGCAAACGAAGGGCCCAAGAAGGGCTTAATTTCCAAAATATACAAAGAGCTCATACAACTCAATATCAAAAAAAACAAACAACCCAATCAAGAAATGGGCAGAAGACCTAAGTAGACATTTCTCCAAAGCAGACATACAGATGGCCAACAGGCACATGAAAAGATGCTCATACCGCTATTTAGAGAAATGCAAATCAGAACCACAATAAGGTATCACCTCACACCAGTCAGAATGGCTATCATCAAAAAGTCTACAAATAGGGCTTCCCTGGTGGCGCAGTGGTTGAGAGTCCACCTGCCGATGCAGGGGACACGGGTTCATGCCCTGGTCCGCGAGGATCCCACATGCTGCGGAGCAGCTGGGCCTGTGAGCCATGGCCGCTGAGCCTGCATGTCTGGAGCCTGTGCTGCGCAACGGGAGAGGCCACAGACGTCTACAAATAATAAATGCTAGAGAGGGTGTGAAGAAAAGGGAACCCTCCTACACTGTTGGTGGGAGTGTAAATTGGTGCAGCCACTACGGAAAACTGTATGGAAGTTACTTAAAATTAAAAATTGATCTACCATACAATACAGCAACCCACTCCTGCACATATACCTGGAAAAGACAAAAACTCTAATTTGAAAAGATACATGCACCCCAATGTCCTCATGGTTTAAATTAATCAGAGAGAGTTCCCTGGTGGCCTAGTGGAATTCTAGGCTTTCACTGCCATGGCCCAGGTTCAATCCCTGGTCAGGAAACTGAGATCCCGCAAGCCGCGTGGCACAGCCAAAAAATATAAATAAATAAAACAAATAAGTCAGATAGCATTAATTCAGAAGAAACAGACCCTGACTTACCTAACAGCAAAGCACTACAGCAAAAGTATTCATCAGAATCACCTGTAAAGCTTTTTTTAAAAAAAATAATAATAATAAACAAAGCCAGAATCCTCATTCCTAGAAGACTCTGACTCAACAGATGTGGTATAGGGCAGCATAGACAATTCTTATATACAACCTCTGGTTGAGAACCTCTGTAGCAGGGACTGAGCCAAGGACACTTGTTGCTAAGAGGGCAACAAAATAACCGAGAGCTCCCTGGTTTCCTAAATGACTGCTCATTCCCTCAGCCACTCTCGGTCTTACTTATACCTTGCCATGCAACAGTTGAGATTTCTGTGTCCTTTACTTTCCCATAATAAATCTCCATCATTTAAGGTAATCGAAAACTATATCTCTGGCTTATAACCTAAACAACGCAGTATCCCACTTTTCCTGTGAAGACCAAATAATCCAGATGTTAAGAATAATCATCAGATAGATAGATGTTTTTCCTTACCACATTTTGTCTAATTTTCCAAATCACTGTGATATCTATGAATCTTGTACTCAAACTTCAAATATTTTTACCAACTGATAGCACAAACGAGGACCAAAGACAAAAGCATTTCATTGACAAAACCGGTATCTATGTCTACATATGAAATTCATGCACTTTATCCCCAGGAAAGTTCCCTAGAATTCAAGACTTATTTCACTCAATTCTAATAAATGTATGCTAATACCAAACACCCGATAGATGAGAAGCAACTTAGAAGGGAAAAAGAGACTGACTGCTACAAATTGGCCTGACAACATCTACAAGAAATGAGACATACACACAAACAGATTTTGCTAAATAAACAGATTTTATGCATCTGCCAAACCCAGAGAGCTGAAATCATAAAGAATGAACTTAAATGTATGCAAATTAAACAAACAAACAAAAGAAATGTACCAGCATGCCAGGATATTCCAAGATGGAACAGAAATGGTGACAAATAAATCTAACTGTATTTATTTATAATTTATGACACCACCTCACCCAAGGGGGTAAGGGGAAAAGCAGCTGTAAAATGTAGTAACTTTCCAAAACCACTTAACTTTGGAAAATGATGTTTTCATTAGAAATTGTAAGCCTAAAGACAAAAGGAACTGTACATACACACTTTAGTTGGTAAATGTGTTTCACACAGAGATATGGGTAAACAATTCTAAGCCTGCTTTATATATATATATAAACTGGGGTTGAGCAAATGAGTACACGGATGGTGGATGGTGGTTAGGAGCCAGGTTTCTCACTACTGAAGAGGGAAGTTACAGATAAGCAAGGGGAAAAGAGTAAAAATGATGAATTACAGTTGGAGAAATTAGTGTGAACTCATGCTTCGCTTAATAAAGAAAGAGATGGATAGATATAAAAGTAGAGATATAGGTACATGAGTAAAAATAAATGTATTTCCTAGTTTTATCCAAAAACAGAACCTAGAAACAATAACACCCAGTAGCAGTAAATACATCCCAGTGCCCAGGTCTTAGCTCCTAAATACAATTACCATAAAAGAAAGCAAGAATCCTTGTAGAAATGTCACATTCTATGACTAGTGCAGTGAAAATACAACATAAGCGAGGAGTATCTTGGAGAAAGAAAGGAAGTGATCAAAAAGCAAAAGCATGGGGCATGTAAAGGGAATGCAGGAGCCAACCTGAATGTGCTCCCAATGACCAAAGGTGGAAATATGTGAGCAACCAAAAAACTAGTGTGGGGCAGGATTACCCTCCAAAGTATGAAGTAAATATATATGTGTCCATACTAATACAAATGACTGAATGAATAAATGGGAAAATGGAACAAATCTTCCTTAGAGAAGAGCCCAAAGTATTATATGTAGATACACACCCCTCCAAAAGTGTGGGCTAGACTTCAGTGACTCACATCCAAAGAACAAAACATGAAAAGGGGAAGATAGTAAGTTTACAGTGGAGATA
Source organism: Lipotes vexillifer (assembly GCF_000442215.2). Lineage (NCBI taxonomy): Eukaryota > Metazoa > Chordata > Mammalia > Artiodactyla > Lipotidae > Lipotes > Lipotes vexillifer. Next base: position 2,842,029 of record NW_006777292.1, on the reverse strand, counting down.
ATGATGAAAAATTTGCAAGAGAAATTAAGGAAACACTCCCACTTACCACTGCAACAAAAAGAATAAAATACCTAGGAATAAACCTACCTAAGGGGACAAAAGACCTGTATGCAGAAAATTATAAGACACTGATGAAAGAAATTAAAGATAATACAAACAGATGGAGAGATATACCATGATCTTAGACTGGAAGAATCAACATTGTGAAAACGACTATACTACCCAAAGTAATCTACAGATTCAATGCAATCCCTATCAAACTATCAGTGGCATTTTTCACAGAACTAGGATAAAAAATTTCACAATTTGTATGGAAACACAAAAGACCCCAAATAGTCAAAGCAATCTAGAGAAAGAAAAATGGAGCTGGAGGAATCAGGCTACTGGACTTCAGACTATACTACAAAGCTACAGTAATCAAGACAGCATGGTACTGGCACGAAAAAAATATATAGATCAATGGAACAGGATAGAAAACCCAGAGATAAGCCCACGCACACATGGTCACCTTATTTTTTATATAGGAGGCAGGAATACACAATGGAGAAAAGACAGCCTCTTCAATAAGTGGTGCTGGGAACACTGGACAGCTACATGTAAAAGAATGAAATTGGAACACTCCCTAACACCATACACACAAAAAAATTCAAAATGGATGAAAGACCTCAATGTAAGGCCAGACACTATAAAACCCTTAGAGGAAAACATAGGCAGAACACTCTATGACATAAATCACAGCAAGATCCTTTTTGACCCACCTCCTAGAGAAATGGAGATAAAAACAAAAATAAACAAATGGGACCTAATGAAACTTCAAAGCCTTTGCACAGCAAGGAACCATAAACAAGACGAAAAGACAACCCTCAGAATGGGAGAAAATATTTGCAAATGAAACAACAGACAAAGGATTAATCTCCAAAATTTACAAGTAGCTCATGCAGTTCAATATCAAAAAAACAGAGGGGTGGGATAAGGAGGGTGGGAGGGAGGGAGACAAAGAGGGAAGAGATATGGGAACATATATATATGTATAACTGACTCACTCCGTTATAAAGCAGAAACTAACACACCATTGTAAAGCAATTATACCCCAATAAAGATGTTAAAAAAAAAAAAATCAAAAAAACAAACAACCGAATCCAAAAATGGGCAGAAGACCTAAATAGACATTTCTCCAAAGAAAATATACAGATTGCCAACAAACACATGAAAGGATGCTCAACATCACTAATCATTAGAGAAATGCAAATCAAAACTACAATGAGAGGGCTTCCCTGGTGGCGCAGTGGTTGAGAGTCCGCCTGCCGATGCAGGGGACACAGGTTCATGCCCCGGTCCGGGAAGATCCCACATGCCACGGAGCGGCTGGGCCCGTGAGCCATGGCCACTGAGCCTGCGTGTCCGGAGCCTGTGCTCTGCAACGGGAGAGACCACAACAGTGAGAGGCCCACGTACCGCAAAAAAAAAAAAGAAGGATATTTGGGTAAAAACTGGTGAAACTGAAGTCTAGAGTTCAGTTAATAGTATCAACCAATTTCTGTTCTTAGTTTTAACAAATGTATCATGGTAATTATTTTTCTTTTTTTTTAATTTTTTTTTTCTGGTTGTACCAGGTCTTTGTTGTGGCAGGCAGGCTCCTTAGTTGCAGCACATGTGCTCCTTAGTTGCTGCATGTGTGCTTCTTAGTTGTGGCTCACTGGCTCCTTAGTTGCAGCTGGCGGGCTCCTTAGTTGTGGCATGTGAACTCTTAGTTGCAGCATGCATGTGGGATCTAGTTCCCCAACCAGGTATTGAACCCATGTCCCATGCATTGGAAGGCGGACTCTCAACCACTGCGCCACCAGGGAAGTCCTATCATGGTAATTTAAGATGTTACTATTAGGGGAAGCTGGGCGAGAGATATACAGAAACTCTGTATTACCTTTACAATTTTGCAGAAAATCTAAAATTATTCCAAAGTTAAAAGGTTATTAATAATAATAACAAACCAACACAAATAGCACAGAAACTGGGGACAGCAGTAAACACATTGAGAGTAGAGACAAATATCACCAGGCTCCTAACTAAACCCTAAGTGTCACTGGTTGTTTAAGAAAACAGGAGATGGGACTTCCCTGTTGGTGCAGTGGTTAAGAATCCGCCTGCCAATGCAGGGGACATGGGTTCGAGCCCTGGTCTGGGGAGATGCCATATGCCACGGAGCAACTAAGCCCGTGTGCCACAACTACTGAGCTTGCACTCTGGAGCCCGTGAGCCACAACTACTGAGCCCGCATGCCACAACTACCGAAGCCCATGCGCCTAGAGCCCGTGCTCCGCCACAAGAGAAGGCACCGCAATGAGAAGCCCACGCACCGCAACGAAGAGTAGCCCCCGCTCACTGCAACTAAAGAAAGCCTGCACGCAGCAACAAAGACCCAACGCAGCCAAAAATTAATTAATTAATTAATTTAAAAAAAAAAAAAAACAGAAGAGGAGTGACATCAGTAAGATGGCCGAATAAGAAGTCCCTTGCGTGTATCCCCACTCAGCAACGATTTGGCATGCATGCATCAACAAAAGTTCCTTTGTAGGAGCTGTGGGATCCTGCACAATATGCCAAGGGACCCAGGAGGAGTCTACCCATACATGGGTCAAGTAATAGGCATACAGACCTCAGTCCTGGCTGTGGAACCATCAGTGACCCATTAAGTGGCTCCAGCCTCTCTCCAGTGTGGCACAGGAGCCCCTGGAGAACACTGTCTTAGACAATCACCCACAATGAGAGAGATTTTGTAGCAGTCTAGGAGTTCAGTGGAGAAGTTCCAGCATACCACTGGAGCAAAAAAATATGAGTTTGGACATACTAGAGACAGTAAGAGAAACAGTTTGACTTCATCCATGTCACTTATACCCTAAGGCAACGCAGCTCAGTGCCAAAAGAAACCTTCTCAGCCTGTGATTTGTCCCATGAGGGAAAATGAAAGGATGTAAGTGAGCACCCAGCTTCCCTAGCTGTGCAGGATTCTACCAGAGAGGCCCCATGTACCATTATTTACAACAGGCAAGACATGGAAACAACCTAAGTGTCCACTGACGGATGAACAAATAAAGAAAATGTAGTATGTATATATACAATGCAATATTATTCAGCATGAGAAAGAAAAAATCCTGCCATTTCCAACAATGTGAATGGGCCTGAGATCACTGTGCTAAGTGAATAAGTCAGACAATGAAACAGACACTGTATGATCTCACTTACATGTGGAATCTAAAAGAATGAAACTCATAGAAACAGAAAGTATAATAGTGGTTGACAGGGGCTAGCGGGTGGGGGAAATTTGGAAGAGGTCAGTGAAAGGATAAAAACTTCCAGTTATAAGATAAATAAGTTCCAGAGATCTAATGCACAGCTATAGTTAACAATACTATATTGTATACTTGAAAATTGCTGAAAGAGTAGATCTTAAATGTTCTCACCAAAAATACGACATGGTAATTATGTGAGATGATGGAAGTGTTACCCTTCTGCAGTAATCGTTTCGCAATATGTAAGGGCATCAAATCATCACGCTGTACACCTTAACCTTACACGATGTTATATGTCAATTATACCTCAAGGGACTGCCCTGGTGGTCCAGTGGGTAAGACTCTGCGCTGCCAATGCAGGGGGCCTGGGTTCGATCCCTGGTCGAGGAACTAGATCTCGCATGCATGCCACGACTAAGAGTTCGCATGCCGCAACTAAGCCCTCATGTCGCAAATAAAAGATCCCACATGCCACAACAAAGATCCCAAGTGCCACAACTAAGACCCGGTGCAGCATAAGTAAAAAAATATTTTTTAAATATTATATCTCAATAAAGCTGGGGGGAAAAAGATATGCCATGTACTTTTATATTTCCACCTCCCTAAAATAAAAGCTATAATGCTGAAAGCAGTAATTTACCTAATATACTTAAGCCAAAATGACTTCTTGGTTATAAATAGCAATGGCTTTATTTTATTTACATACTTATTTTACATCAGAAATTACTGTTGCTCTCTCTTATATTAGTTTTAACAACTGTTTAAATCACACTTATTTATAAAGAGAAATGTCTATTCCACAGGCAATTTTATAAACCAGAAACCATAATCTGTGATACTTAATAACTAGTAGAACAAAGTTATTCATGTAAAGTCCTTAATTATTAATAAATATAACCATTACCTTTATTCATTAAGTTAAAGTTATTTGTTGAGTGATCAAATAATTTTCTTCCATACATTCTTTTCATTCATTCATTCATCTGTTTATTCAATAAATCTTATAAAATGCCTATTACATGCCAAGACCGTTTCTGGTACTGTGGAGACAACAATAAACAAGACAGGCAGATCTATGTTCTCATGGAGCATACATTCCAGAGGAGGGAGGCAGACAGTAAATAAGTAAACTAAGTAACTTCAAATTGTGATAAATGCTATGAAAGAAATAGACTATTTCATTGGCATTTTATGTGCCATAAAGGGAGTAAAAACAAAGACAGGAAAAGCACCTCAAAAGCATGTGACACCTGAATTGAGACCTGAAGAATAAGAAGAAAGAGGCAAGAAAAGAGCTGGGGCAAGAGACTTCTGGGAAGAAAGAACAGCAAGTACAATGGTCCTAAGGTAAGGAGCTTAACATATTAAAGGAACCAGGAGGAAAAAGGAATGACCAGTTTCATGAATCCTAAAATATAGTGAAAAGGGAAAGACTGACAAAAGATGAGGTAGGATAGGCAGGCATAAGCCAAATCACGTTAGGTTATCTAAAATCAGAAGCATAACACACAAGAGGAAACCACTGAAGCAGCAATCATTAAGCAGTACAGCCACATTATCTGACTTAAATATTTTTAAGTTCTAAAATATACTTGTAGGGCTTCTCTGGTGGCGCAGTGGTTAAGAATCCACCTGCCAATGCAGGGGACACGTGTTCGAGCCCTGGTCCAGGAAGATCCCACATGCCACAGAGCAACTAAGCCCATGCACCACAACTACTGAGCCTGTGCTCTAGAGGCTGCGAGCCACAACTACTGAGCCCGTGTGCTGCAACTACTGAAGCCGGAGTGCCTAGAGCCCATGCTCCACAACAAGAGAAGCCACCGCAATGAGAAGCCCGCGCACCGCAGTGAGAAGCCCGCGCACCACAACAAAGAGCAGCCCCTACTCGCAACAACCAGAGAAAGCCCGTGCACAGCAACGAAGACCCAACGCAGCCAAAAATGAACAAATAAAATTTTTTTTTAAATAAATTAATGTAAAAATATACTTGTAAAGTAAGCACACTACAAAATATAATGAAATACATAATTTAAGGCTAACTTTGTCATCATATATTTGGCAAGTTGGAGTCAGACAAATACCATAATAAAATAATAATCTAGTCAGATTGGTCACTCAATCACTCAAAGCATTTAGTGAGCTCCTGCTCTGTGTCAGACACTTCTCTCAGTGCTAGAAATACAAAAATGATAGTGGTGATGTCACCTTCCACTCTGAACAGTAAAATCAAAACTGATAATGTGATGTCATCTTCTACTTTGAGCAGCCCAGTTTTCTTCCTAAAGACTCAAAACAGTGTGGTAAAAATGAAGACACCTGGGTCCCACTTATCAGCAAATCTAATTCAAAAGGTTTATGACAGTCCCTCACCACGCTTTTGAGAAACAGAGGTGAGGGAGGAAGCTTATCAAAACCACTTATGACTTACAAATTATATCTCCCCATTTTCCTCAAGCCACTGTAATTAGTAGAAGGAGTATGTAATACGGCATAGGGTGTACTGGGCTCTGTGTGTGTGTGTGTGTGTGTGTGTGTGAGAAGAGAGACATTTACATTGATAACCACTACAATAAAGAGTTCTTGGCAGGGGGCGGTGGGGGGGGGGGGGGGGGGGGGGTTGTTAATTATAATTGCCAAGGAAGAAGTAAGAATTTCTACAAACCAGAGGTTCTCAAAGTAACGTGCAGATCCCTGGGATCCCCAAGACCCTTTCAGAAGGTCCATCAGGTCAAAATCATTTTCAAAATACTAAAAACATTATTTGCTTCTTCCACTGTATTGGCACTCATTGCATTTCACTCATTAGCATTTACTGATGGCTCAAAAGTAATGGTAGGTAAAAACGCTGGTATCTTAGCAGTAGCAGCACACTATACTAGTAGTCATTACATTCTTTGCCACTACACTCACCACACTCTTTAAAAAAGAAAAAAAAAAACCCAGTTTCATTCAAGAATGTCTTTGATGTAGCTGTAGCTATAAATTTAACACATTTAATAAAATCTCAACCCTTGAGTACACACTTTTTAATATTCTGTGTGTTGAAATGGGAAGTATAATGGTTGTCTCAGGCACTTACACGACTGCATTTGCAAGCTGAACTAGCCACTTTTCTATAGAACATCATTTTTCTTGAAAGAACGACTGATAGAGAAATGATGGTTACTTAATCTTGGGTATTTAGCAAGTATTTCCTTGAAAATCAACAGTGAGCCTAGGGACTTCCCTAGAGGTCCAGTGATAAAGAATCCGCCTTCCAATGCAGGGGATGCAGGTTCTATCCCTGGTCGGGGAACTAAGATCCCACATGCCACGGGGCAACTAAGCCTTCGTACCACAACTACTGAGGCCACATGCCACAAAAACCACAGAGCCCAGGCACCCTGTAGTGCACACAACACAACTAGAGAAACCCACGTGCAGCAACAAAGAACCCGTGCAGTGCAACAAAAAGATCCCACGTGCCTCAACGAAGATCTTGTGTGCTGCAAGTAAGACCCGATGCAGCCAAAAAAATAAAGAAAATAAACAAATATTTAAAAAAAAAAGAAAATCAACTGTGAGCCTATAACATCAAGGAAAACAACTGTCAATATCTATTGCTAACTACAAAATTCAAGCTTTGAGAAAATTCGAATTTTGCAAACTCTACCAGTGCGGACTTAAAAGCTTCCTACATCTGGGCTTCCCTGGTGGCGCAGTGGTTGAGAATCTGCTAATGCAGGGGACACGGGTTCGAGCCCTGGTCTAGGAAGATCCCACATGCTGCGGAGCACCTAGGCCCGTGAGCCACAACTACTGAGCCTGCGCATCTGGAGCCTGTGCTCCGCAACGAGAGAGGCCACGATAGTGAGAGGCTCGCGCACCGCGATGAAGAGTGGCCCCCGCTTGCCACAACCAGAGAAAGCCCTCGCACAGAAATGAAGACCCAACACTGCCAAAAATAAGTAAGTAAATAAATAAAAAAAAAAAGCTTCCTACATCAAAAAGACTTTTCTGATGAGAATGTGAAATTAACAAATGTGATTCTTTGACAACAAATAATGAAATGTGTAAACATTCGGAAGATCTGCATAACCCAAGGAACAAATATTTTCCAGATGATCAATGCATGGGGTTAAGAAATCCTGCATGGATAATAGACACATTCAAAGTGGAGGACAGACCAACTGATCTTAATGAAAACAGAGTATGAAAACTTCATTTCATTGCTATGATTTCAAATTCCACATTGCAATTAAATCTTTCCGAAACTGCCTTTAGGAGTACACCATCTTGATTTCATTGATAGCTTCACAGGTATATTAAAAATGTGTAACTTACTGTATGTCAACTATATGTCAGTAAAAGTTTAAAAAGTAAGAAACTACCACTTGAATTTTCGTATGGCATCAAAGAAGAATATTCACAATTATCTGAACGGTCTATTAAAATACTCTGCCCTTTTCTAATTATCCGTATGAGACCAGAATTTCCTCATATGCTTCAAGTAAAATAACATAACACAAGACAGTGAATACAGCTACAGATATGAGAATCCAGCTGTTTTCTATTAAGCTAGATATTAGATATATTTGCAAAAATGTTAATAAATGCCAATCTCCTTACACCTGAAACTAGCATAATATTGTAAATCAACTATAATTCAATTTTAAAAAAAAAGCTGGACTTCCCTGGCGGTCCAGTGGTTAAGACTCCACCCTTCCATTGCAGGGGGCATGGGTTCGATCCCTGGTCAGGGAACTAGGATCCCACATGCTGCACAATGCAGCCTAAATAAATAAATAATTTTTGTAAAAGCGAATCTCTTATATATTCCCTGTTTTGGAAAATAAAGTTATTTTCATTAAAAATGCTACTTGGGGGGGGAGGGATAAATTGGGAGATTGGGATTGACATATACACACTACTATATATAAAAATAGATAACTAATAAGGACTTACTGTATAGCACAGGGAACTCTTCTCAATACTCTGTAATGACCTATCTGGGGAAAGAATCTAAAAAGAAGAGCTGATATATGTATATGTATAACTGATTCACTTTGCTGTACAGCAGAAGCTAACACAACACTGTAAATCAACTATACTCCAATAAAAAATTTTTTAAATGCTGCTTATGTTATTAATATGGAATGGGTTTATTACTGCTATTTTAAATGAATTAAAAGTAAATACTTCTAACGTTTCTCAGTTTTAGTTTCTAATTTGATAGGTATTAATAGACATAATCCACATAAAAGTTCTTTGAGGTTATCAGTAATTTTGAAAAGTATAAAAGAATTCTGAGACTGAAAAATTTGAAAACAACTGCTGGGGATCTGATGATACTTTATTTAGCTATTCACCTCTGGATAACCTTACTGAATGCATCATAACTATCTTCCTTTGAAGAACCAGAATAAACACTGAGAAAAAAAGGAGGTATGATAGGTAGAATAATAACTCTGTTGTAATATGAAAAGATCTTCAATTGTTAAATTTGTTTAGTACAAAAAGGCAAAGGATAAGACAAAATATGAGATATTGGCATTTATTACACTTCAGTTTCCATTTGCTGAAAAGAGGAAGAAAATGATGACGTGTCCGTACGTGCTTGTATATGCATAAAGAAACACCAGGCACTCAAGAAACAGATAAAGGCAATACCTATAAGGGAAGGGGAATATGGAATACACAGAAGGGTACAGGAATGAGACTTCTCAAATGAATATCTTTAATTTTTAAAACATACAAATATATTCAAAATTTTTTAATTTATAATTTAATTTAAACAACATAATCCTAAACCAATATTAAGCCATAATTCAAATGTATTTTCAATTTTTATGTTGCTCTGATCTCAGAAAAACAAAAAATTTTACTCTTTTTTTCAGCTCCGAGGCAAAACAGTATCACTAGCAACTAAATACTCATGCCAGAAGAATAAGTATCTCATTTCTAAAACACAAAAGGGAAATGTTTTTTTAAACCTATAAATAAATCCATCATCTGAAAAAAAATAGTAATGAATAAAGTAATTATAAAGAAAATATTAGGAGTTTCCTGGTGGTCTAGTAGTTAGGATTTGGCACTTTCACTGCCGTGGTCTGGTTTCAACCCCTGGTCAGGGAACTGAGATCCCGCAAGCCACACAATGCGGCAAAAAAAAAGATTCAGGTAAAACCATGAAATCAGCAGTTATTTTAATTCTTTTATACTTAAAAGATGTCATTGACAGAATTAAAAGCAAAATTAGATACTGCACAAGAAAAAAATCAGTGAACCTGAATATAAAGCAAAAGAAATTATCCAAAAGGAAGCAGAGAGGAAAAAAAGGAAAAAAATAATTCTCAGTGAACTGTGGGACAATATTAAGATATCTAACATACTTTTTTTTTATTTGGAGTTTAGAAAACAAAGGAAGTGAAAAAGAAAAATATCTGAGATGATAATGATAACTGCTTTTCCAAATTTGCTGCAAACTACAACCCACACATCTAAGAAACTTGACAAATTCCAAACAGGATTAAATTCAAAGAAAAGTATTCAAAGGCACATGATAATAGACTAGCAGGAAAATGTTAATAATTTTTTAAAATCTTAAAGCAACTAGAGGAAAAAAGACACCCTATATTCAGAGGAACAAATATTTAAAAATCACATAATTCTCAGAATCTGTGCAAGCCAAAATACAACAGAACATTTATAAAATGCTAAAAGTAATGTCAACATACCCACCGAATTCAATACCTACCAAACTACCTTTCAAAAATGGAGTAAAAAAGCTACAGAAATCAAGAGTATGGTAGTGGGAATTCCCTGGCGGTCCAGTGGTTAGGAACCTGTGCTTTCAAAAATAGGCAAAGGACCTGAAAACACACTTCTCCAAAGATGATACACAAATGGCCAATAAACACATGAAAAGGTGTTCAACATAATTAGTCATTAGAGAAATACAAATCAAAACTGTAACGATACAAATTCACACTCATTAGGATGATTATCCAAAAAAAGGAAAATAACAAGTGTTGTCAAGGCTGCAAAAAAAATGGAACCCCCAAGCATTGCTGGTAGGAATGTAAAATGGTGCCACTACTGTGGCAATCCGTTTGGTGGTTTCTCAAAAAGTGAAACACAGAATTACTATATGACCCAGCAATTATACTCTTAGATATCCAAAAGTACGGAAAGCAAGACTCAAGCGGATACTTGTACACCAACATTCATAGCACTATTATTCACAAAAGTCAAAAGGTAGAAACAACCCAAATGTCTATCAACAGATAAATGAATAAACAAACTATGGTATATCATACAATGGATATTATTCAGCTTTAAAAAGGAATTCTGATACATGCTACAACATAAATAAACTCCGAAAACATGCTAAGTGAAATAAGCCAGACATAAAAGGACAAATATTGTATGAATCCACCTAAATGCAGTACCTAAGATAGGTGAAATCATAGATAAAGAAAGGAGAAGAGTGGTTGCCAAAGCTGGAGGAAGGAGTCAGTAGGGAGTTAAGTGTTCAATGGGTACAAAGTTTCAGTTGGAACAGATGAAAACATTCTAGAGATGGATGCTGGAGACGGTTGTATTGGATTGTCCAAAAAGTTCATTCTGTAACATCTTACGGAAAAAACCCAAATGAACTTTTTGGCCACCCCAATAAATAATACAAATGTACTCATGCCAGAGAAGTGTACATTTAGAAATTGGTAAAACAGTAAATTTTGTTATATATATTCTACCACAATTTTTTAAAGTGTCTTTGTATAGCTGGGGCCTTGCCAGATAGTTTACGCTACAATGTGATTTATGGTGAACTCCTCTTTTTGTTCTCCTGCTACCCTGGACCACACTGTGACCTCTGCAGGAGAGAGGAGGGCTGGAGACTGAGTAGCTAAGGTCAGTCACAAGCTTGCTCCATGCCTACATGACCAGCCCCCAATAAAAACCCTGGGTACCAAGGCCTAGCTGAGCTTCCCTGGTTGGCAATACTGCACACTTGTTGTCACGCGTCACTAAGAGGACAACTGGACTCTCACACTTGGTCTCTCCTGCACTCCACTGTACTGTATGCACCTTTTCCTCATTTTAACCTGTATTCTTTCTCTGTAATAAACCCCGTCTGTAAGTATAACAGCTCTGATCCGTCTAACAAATCATCAAACCTGAAGGTGGTCTTGGTGACCCTGACACATATGGAAAAGAATATACCATATAAATATTAACCATGAGAAAGCTGGATTGGCTTCATTAATACAAAACAAGGAACACTTCAGAGCAAAAAATATTACCAGATATAAAGAAGAACATACACTGTGATAGTCAATTCATCAACAAAATATAATCCCTAACAGGTATATCAAATAACAGAAATTCAAAAAACTTGAAATAACAAATCAACAAAACTAAAAGAAAAAACAGACAAATCCAGAATTACAGTTGGAAATTTCAAAACTGCTCTCAGGAACTGACAGGAAAAAAAGGAAAATCAATAGGAATGTAGAGATTTAAATAACCCAATTTAACCTAATTAACATTTAGAGAGCAATCTACCCCACAATGACAGAAAACATACATTATTTTCAAACAGACACAGAACACTCACCAAGACAAGACCATGTAATAAGCCATAAAACAAGTCTCTTGTTAGTTGTCTGGGCCCAACGGAGAAAAACAGATGCAACATTTCCTAAACTTATTTGACCATAAACCCTTTCTGCAAAGGCATCTCCAGGGACTGTTTCTCAGAACACTTTGGGAAAACCTATCCCATTCATTCTCAACATCTCTCCCTAATTGTCCTCCTGGTTGTGACTAAGGAAATAAGGGAGTCAATAAATATACCTTTTCCTTGACTACCAATCCAGGATTAATCAATGTTATGAAGTGCACACAAAATTCCTAAGGCAGGAGGAATAAGCTTGACATATCTGGGCAACAGCAAGGGGGCCAGAATGGCTGGAACAACATAAGGTAAAGGACAAGCGGTAGAAGATGAAATCAGAAAGTTAGGCAGAGGTCAAAGCATATAAAACCTTCTAAGCCTTGGCAAGGATTTTTAAGTGTGATTTTAAGTATGATAGGATTTTGAGAAAAGAATATTATCTTATTTACATTTTTAAAAGAGCTCTGAGGCTGCTGTGTAAAGAACAGAATGGAAACTAGGCAACCAGTTAGGAAGCTCTGGCAGCAGCATAAGAGATGGCTAAGACCAGAGTGGCTTAGACCAGATTAAATGTGTTTGTCAAAGAAAAAAAGCCCAGAAAAATCTACATAAATTGTGTTGAGATGCCTTAAAGCATTTTCCCTACTTGGCTCCCAGGACATCTCATTCTCTTCCTCATGAGAAGCTTAATCTGTCTTCCTTACATGATATCCCTCACCTCTTCAACCTCTTCAAGTTGGAAATGTTCCAAGGCTCACTCACAAACCTCTTTTTTCTGGCTACTCTGATTCCTATGGTGATTTCATCCAGACACTTGGCTTTAAATGTTATCTACATAATGATAATTCCCAATTTTAAAGCTCCACCCTAGGCCTCTCCCCTAAACTCCAGACTCATGTATCCACTTAACTATATATAGTAAACATCTCAAACTTAACAAACCAAAATTGAACTCCTAACCTTCCCCCTCCAAACCTGTTTCTCTTAAGTCTTCCCTTTCTCAGATAATAGCAACTCCGTTATTGCAATCTCAGGGATAAACCTTAAGAAATATCCATGACTCCTCTCTTTCTCTCACACTCCACTCCAAGCATATCAGCAAATCCTTTGGACTCTACCTTCAAAATATACCCAGTAATGAACCACCTCTTACCCACTTCCACAGCTATTACTCAATCCAAGCCATCATCTGTAACTTGGATTGCTACTTTCCTCTTAACTGTTGGTTCAGCCCTTGACACTGCCTTCACCACTCCCCAACTGTAGTCTACTCTGAACATGGCAGTCAAGTCGTTCTAGTAAGTCTAAACTATAATACATCATGTCACCAACTGCTGAAAACTTTCCAATGGTATCTCACTCAAGTAAAGGTCCTTACAATGGTCTTCCAGACCTAATGTTATCTGACCACAACACCTTTGTGCCTCTGCTCCAGCTATTTATTTTCCTCTTAACCTCATGTCGAACTACTCTGCCCCATGTCACTTCATTCCAGTTGCAATAACCTTCTTGCATTCCTCAAATACTCCAGGCCTGCTCTAGCCACAGGACCTTTAAACTTGCTGTACCCTCGACCTAAAACTATCTAGCCCCTAACCCCTAAAATTACCTAGAATGCAAGGCTTCTTTCACCTACTTCAAGTCTTCACTCAAATGTCAGTTCAGTGACATCTACCCTGTCCTTGCCATTTAAAATTTCTCCCATTCTTGGGGACTTCCCTGGTGGTCCAGTGGCTAAGACTCTGTGCTCCCAATGCAGGAGGCCCAGATTCGATCCCTGGTCAGGGAACTAGATCCCACATGCCGCAACTAAGAGTTCGCATGCTGCAAATGAAGATCCCGTATGCTGCAACTGAAGATCCTGCATGCTGCAACGAAGGTCCCACATGCCGCAACAAAGGTCCCACATGCCACAACTAAGACCCAGCGCAGCCAAATAATTAAACAAATAAATATTTTTTTAATAAAAATAAATAAAATTTCCCCCATTCTTTAACATTCCTTATGCACCAGCTCCACTTTATTTGCTTTATAATTCTCCATAGCATTTTCCTCTATCTAACATATATGTGTTCTACTTACTTACCATATTTATAGTCTGTCTCCCCCAACTAGAATATAAACTCTAGAGATTTTTGTCTGTTTTCATCTCCTGTTATGCACCTAGTCCCTAGGGCAGTACCTTTCACACAGAACTGAGTTTGTCCAATACTGAATGATTGAAAGTTAAATAAAGCCTCTGCAGAAGTGTCAAGTTTTGATAGGCCCAATTCAAATCCTAGGACTAGAGTAATTAAAATATAACAATTCCTTTGTCTATTTATACCATAAGAATAATATTCAATATTCTTAAGTGCTTTTAGTTATGCTTTTATTATTTTATATTTAATTTGACAGTTATAGAGGAGCTTACTGATTCCAAATAGTTCAACTTCTTACTTACTCTGGCATCACTATAAATAGAAAGCTACAAGTCCTAGGTTCAAATTCTAGCTCTACCATTTACTAGTAGTATGACTCAGGCAATTTAGCCTCCTTCAAGTCTTAGTTTCTCATCAATAAAATAGAAAGGTGGGGATGGATTAAAGACCTGCCTGCCTTACCTATCCTGTACCTAATCACAAGATTATTGTGAAAGTCAAAAATGTATGAGAAAATGCTTTCTAAACCATAAATGATACATAAGTGTCAGCTAAATGTCTATATTGTAGTTTGGGAAAAACCTGAATGGAACAGAAAAGTTCAGTGTTTGGGGCAGCATATCTCATCATACCTCCCTGCCCCTAACATTTAACTCTAGTTTTGGAGTCAGACTGGCTCTTCCACTTACTTACTATACCTTAAGCAAGTTACTCAACCTCTCTGAGTCATTGTTTCCACATCCATAAATGGAGAAAATACCAACCTTGTAGCAGCCTTTTGAAAATTAGAGGTTATACAGACATAAATGTAATGTAACTACAGAATAACTTAACAAATGACATTTTTATTTGTTGTCTTGACCTTATTTAAAATGGACAAAAGTCCAAAAGTAGATAATAGAAACTACACTATGGAGGTAGGGAAGATGATTTTTGACTTGAAAATTACATGTGAAAGGATAAGAAGGAAAGTGAGAAAGAGATAATCAAGCAATAATCTCAACAGTTTACCTATTAAATTTGTTCTTTCCTTCTTGCCTTTCTCCAAGGTTAAATAATAGGATGAGACGCAAACATCATCATACAGAAAACCATATTTAGTAACCTAAAAAAGTTCATTTCAAAACTAAATATTATATAGTATTTTCTCTTCAAAGGAGAATATTTGTATCAGTTTTTTAATTTCTCACACACCAAGATATATTTTGACACTCTAGAACTCAAGGTACATGCCAAAAAAAAAAAGTTGTGGTTTTCCAATTATAGAACCCTGATATAATTTTATTAAATATATTTAGAAATATGACAGAAAGAATTAAAACAACTTAAAAAATAAAACTGCTACTAAGATATATACCATACAAGCAGTTCAAGAATGCTTTATGAAATCATTAGACTCTGATATATTTCCTCACTTCTATGACACTAGTAATTATAAGGTATGATAACCACTTTCCGGGGCGGGGGGGAACCTCCTACATTAAATATACACTTAAGATATAAAACATACCAATTTCAGAAAACATTAAAATGTGATATATCCCTCTGAGATGGTGAAAACGTTCTATTTCTTGAGCTAGGGGATAGTTACACAGAGTATATTTGTAGATATTCATCAAAGTGTACACCCATTTTGTATACCCATTTATACTTTTTCTATATGTACATTTATTTCAAAATAAATTTATGCAATGTACCACAACCATACAGATACAGCTATCAACCAGATGAATTATTGATCTTAATATGAAAGGTGAAAAAATAAAGCTTTTAAAAGAAAACATAGGAAAGTTAACTTCATGACACTGAAGTAGGTAGAGATTTCATAAATGGAAACAGAAGAACACTAACCAGCTGATAAACTGGACTTCTTTAAAATTAAGAACTTTGACTCACCAAGATACCAAGATCCTGAAAAAGCTACAGAGTAGAAGATATCTGCAATACATATACCTAAAAAGACTATATCCAGAATATATAAAGAACTACAAATCAATATGAAAAAAGTAAATACTCTAGTATAAAAAGGGCTAAAGACTTGACAGACACTTCACAAAAGCAGAAGTCCAAATGACTAATAAACAAGGAGCCCCTAATATGAAAAGGTGCTCAACTTCATTAGTCACCAGAAAATAAAATCAAAACTACAATGCAATACCACTACACACCCTTCAAGAAAAACTAAAAATAAAAAGACTGACAATACCAAGTGTTAACAAACATGTGGAACAACTGGAATTCTCTCATATACTTCTGGTGGGAGTATAAGTTTGTAAAATCACTTGGCAAAACTTCAGCAAAATCTACTAAAAATGAACATACCATAGCCATAACCATGACCTAATAATTCCACTTAAGGTACATACCCAACAAAAATGCATATACACATTCATCAGGAAAAAGAGTACAAAAATGTTCAAAGCAGCAAAACTGTAAATAACAAAAATGTCCATTAATAGTAGAATGGATAAACTGTGGTTTATTCACAGAATAGAACACAACAACAAGAATAAACAAACCACAGTATAACATGGATTAATCTCATAAATGCAATGTTGAGCAAAAGAAGCTCAAATAAGTTATCCTATATGATTCCACTTATACAGAGTTCAAAAACAGACAAAACTTTTCTATGGTGTTAGAATACAAGGCATACAGTGTGAGTTGGGAATTCCACTACTGATGTTTATTGAACTGGGTGCTAATTACAATGACACACCTATTTTGTGAAACTTCATCTAGCTGTACACTTTTCTATATGTATGTCGTACTTCTTTAAAAATCTTACATTAAATAAGGTCCCCAACTACTGAATCATGATTTCTAATCTTTTCCTACCACCAAGATTCTTCACCTATACTACGCTCAGAGACTTAACTAGCAATGGTCTTACATCACCCCCCATGTTCTTAGGGATTTAAATGTCAATATCTCTGTCCATATCTACTATATGCTAAGCCCTTTAATGTTCACTTGTTCAGATACTTATTAAATTTATGTACAAAACCTGTGCTTGCTGAGAACTTGGGGTACAAAAAAATTAGTAAGACATAGTCCCTGTCTTCTAGGAGTTCATAATCTTATAGAAGACCACATACACAGATAACAAGGTAAATATATAGAGATACACACAGGATATTATGGGAATACAAAGGAACATCAGAAACAGCCAGGGGGAGGTAAGGCATCAGGGTAGGCTTCTAGGAGGTGTTAACACCTGAGTCCTTAAAAGATGAGGAGTTATCCTGGCAAAGTGCATTCCAACACAGGAAACAGCTTGAATAAAAACAGTGATAAGAAACAGCACAGTGTATTTAAAGAAACAATGAACAGCTGCTAGGCAGTTGCTGAAGCGTAGTAAAAGGGAGAACTGGGATGGGGTTGGGGGAAGTAGCCAAAGAGATAGGAAGATGCCAAGTCATGAAGAGACTTAGACCTTATCCAACAGGAAAGATGGGTCAGTGAGATTTATGCAAAGAAATTATGTGGTCAGATAGATTATTCAGGGAGCAATGCAGAGGATGGACTTAAAGGGAATAAAGTTGGCAGAAAGAAGGACGGTTAGGAGGCAGTTTTAACTGTCCAGACAGAAGATCATAAGGGCTGAAATAATGAAATGAAAGATATAGCAAATCCGGAAAAAATACAGAGTACAGACACATTATGCTGCTGATCTAGAGACCGCATTTTGAGAACCACAAATATATACTACGGGTTGACAATTTTTTTTCTGTAAAGGCCCAAATAAATAGTAAATATTTTAGACTTTACAGGCCACATACAGACTCTATTTCACTTCTTGGTTCTTGTTTGTTTTTTAAACCCTTCAAAAATTAAAAACCGGGCTTCCCTGGTGGCGCAGTGGTTAAGAATCTGCCTGCCAATGCAGGGGACACGGGTTCGAGCCCTGGTCTGGGAAGATCTCACATGCCATGGAGCAACTAAGTCCATGTGCCGCAACTACTGAAGCCTGCGCGCCTGGAGCCCATGCTCCGCAACAAGAGAAGCCACCGCAATGAGAGGCCCGCTTGCCGCAACTAGGGAAAGCCCACTCGCAGCAGTGAAGACCCAACACAGCCAAAAATAAAATAAATTAAATAAATAAAATTTTTTTAAAAATTAAAAACCATTCTGTTAGTGGACTTTACCCCCCACACACAAAAAAAGGCCACAGGCTGGGGCCTCCCTGGTGGCGCAGTGGTTGGGAGTCCGCCTGCCGATGCAGGGGATATGCGGGTTCGTGCCCCGGTCTGGGGGGATCCCGCATGCCGCGTGGCGGCTGGGCCCGTGGGCCGTGGCCGCTGAGCTTGCGTGTCCGGCAACGGGAAAGGCCGTGACAGTGAGAGGCCCACATATCGCAGAAAAAAAAAAAAAAAAAAAAAAGGCCACAGGCTGGATTTGGACTGCAGACATAGTGAGTTTGCTGATCCCTGCTGTATACCCATAAAGAAGCAAGGATTAACCTTCCTATGAGATTAATTTTCCTAAAATGCTACTTGCATATCAATCCCCTACTCAGAAACTTCTGCACTGGTCCTGATTACCTACTACATAAGTTAAATCCCTATGACGCATAGCATTCACAGGCATCTACACTCTAGCTCCAACCAGGCTCGTGAACTACACCCCGTGAGAACCTTCCATTCTTATTAAATTGGCCTACTTAGGCTTACCTGCCTCTGTATCTTTGTGGTGTTCCCCAATGTACTTTCTCCCTTTTCAAATCTACTCAAATACCCTTCCTTCAAAGCATAATTCAAATCCTTTGAAGTGATTCCACCCTCGTCCAAACTCCTAAAAGCACTGCCTCAATTTATCTGATATTTATTTTTTGTCTTGAGTTACTACACTTTAGAGAGAGACTTTTAAACTTGAGTAATAATTAGGGTGAATTTATCCTCCAATATCTTCTCGGAGAGCAGGGAATACTTGATACTTTTATCAATGGATCTAGCATATAACAAGGGGTAAATAAAAACGAAGGTGTGTATGTAGATATATAACACATATATGTATAACACTTTTTTTTCCCTGAACTAGCTATATAACTGAAGCAAATGTTATTTCACCATTTTATCAGTAATAGAGCATTTTAATTCTATGGACACAATCTGAATGCTGTAGAATTACAGAATGACAATCCAAAAGCACATCTGTCTCTCTCCTACTACATGTTTTTAGGCCTAGTTTAAGGGAACAATAATAATACAAGTAAAATTTTTCCAATGGTCAAAGTTATCAATCTAGATACAATGGGGTCTAGAAGTCACTAGATCAAGTCAAAATTTACTTACATATATTTTTATTCATTTTTAAAACATGAAATCAGCTTTTATAACTAAATTGCCTTTTTCTTTTCTTTTAAATTTGGCAGCGATGCATGGCTTGCGAGATCTCATTTCCCTGACCAGGGATTTGAACCCACGCCCTCAGCAGTGAAAGCACAGAGTCCTAACCACTGGACCGCCAGAGAATTCCCCTAAATTCACCCAAATTATTACTCAAGTTTAAAAGTCTCTCTCTCTCTCTCTCTCTCTCTCTCTCTCTCTCTCTCACACACACACACACACACACACACACACGCCACACATGGTCTGAATTTTTTTTTTTAACAATAAGGTTCTCCATGACAATTCACATTACCAAAATTGCATTAATGATTTCATTCAGAATTTAGGGAAATAAGAATATATTTTAAAATTTTAAGAAAGTGGTCCATTTTAGTTCACTACTGATAAATAGTTTTAATCACAGAATGTTTTCAGCTGGATTAAAGGATTCTTATATTTGAGATTACTGAAGAAGTCTTTTCAAGTCTGAAGTGTGAACTATACCTAATTTTACTATGCAAAGAATGTTCAAGAATCTATAAAAATTCCTCCAGAATCATCTGGCCACATTTTCAGTGCAAAAGTTTAAAACACTTTTGAAAGGTATAGAAAACAAAATAAATTAACCAAAAAGTGGCCATGAAAATGAAAACTGTGACTTTTTAACTCTTCAAAACACATTGAAGAAAAAGTTCAGTGACTCACAACCCTGAAAAGACTATTATTCATTGATAACTTTAATAGTAATAATGCATTGATTGGAGGACAAAACCACTAGCCAGGGAATCCCATTCCTGTTTTGCCACTGGTTTGTACAGAATCTTGGGCATATCCCCATAAGCTGAACAAGAAAGGCTTAACTGACATGCTAAGGTTGTGAGAACTGATGAAATGTTTACGAAGCACTTTGGAACCATGAGGGAAGCCACTATAACCATTAAAAGTCATCTGCTTAATGCAAAATTATAGCTACCTGTTAGGCTTGCAAATCCTTTATGTCTTCTTAACACAGCAAATCTTCAGTGAGTCAGTAAAGTGCATGTATTTAATGAGCGAGCTTAGCAACCTGAGAGAAATGAATTTTCTTCCAAATCTTTGTTTTCTCACAAACCATGTCTCTATCCAACCCAACTATTTGCAAAGGGAAACATGATCCGACCCACACTAAAGATTTGGGTCTAGGTATTGATAAGCCAATACCAAATGACTGAAAATTCAGGAATCACAGTGGAATTCTGTCAACTTATCAGAAATGTGACTCCTGAAAATAATCCCAGAAAACAGTCGTTCTAACAAGAGCTTTATTAAAGCGAAAGTCCCTACACTCTCTCACCTAAAGAGCTCTAAAGTATTTTTGGACAGTGTCGATAGAAGACTAAACTCGCTCAAAACCTGACACAACGCGTTAGGTAGTTCCAGCACCTGCTTGATGTTAAGCGACTGGAGACTGGGGAGGCTGCTCAGGAAAAAGTGCTGATGCCATCTCCAGCTGCCCCCTTCGTGAATGACAGTAACAATGAAAACACTGACAAAAGAGCTAGGAGGCCACCCCAAGCCTCTGCTTAGCAATACTTCTACCCTACCCCCAACAGACAGAGCAGCAAACCCCAGAAAGGGGCGTCCTCTCACAGACCTAACATGCCCAGACCCTGCCTCTGGTCTGGCAATGTCAAAAAGTACTACCCTTCACTCCTCTCAAGACGGCTGAGCACCTGAAAGGTGAGGGGGAAATGCGGCCTCTCGTTCTGAACTGCCAAGGGGAGCGGGAGAAGACTGCCTGGCAGGAGGCGGGCGAGCAGAGCCCGTGTGCACCCCGGGAGACTAAGAATCAG
>NW_006777292.1:2819823-2820767 GCF_000442215.2 Lipotes vexillifer | reverse complement strand
GCGTCGTGGGGAGGAGAGGCGAAGAGAGGAGATGGGAGGGGAAGGAACGGGAGGGGAGGGGAGGGGAAAGGAGGAAGGCGCTTCCCTCCCGCTGCTGGAGGGCGGCGGGTCGCTCGGCTCCGCACGGAGGAAGCAGGGCTAACCGTCCCCCCGGGGGGTGGCTGCGGCCGGCCGCCCGTTTCCCGGGAGCCGGAGGAGGCGACAAGTAGGCTCGGTCGGGGAGCACATTCTTTCCTCGAGCCTGGTCCTGAGGGAGGGCGCAGGCTGCCGAGGCGGCAACTCTCCCTCTCGCCCAACTCCCAGCAGAGGGTGAGGGCGGCCAACCCCGGGCTGACCGGCGGGATGCCGCCCGGGTGGGAAGGCGGCGAAGACAGCCTCCGGCCCGCTCCCTCCCCACGCGGTCCGCGGCCGGCGGCCGTCAGCGCCCTCGTCTCTCCCGCCGCCGCGCGGGGCCGGGCCGCCGACCTCGGCCGGCCGGGCGCGGGGCCAGGCAGCGGCGGCGGAAGGGCCGGCCGGCCTGGGGCCCTACCTGAGGCTGTGTACCAGCTCCCGGCGTGACTGGCTTCCCGGCAGACCACTCGGTTGGACATCTTGGTGCCTGTGCCGCCTATGGTGCACGAGGATGAATGAGGAGGCGGCGGCGGCGGCGGCAGGAGCGGCTCCGCGAGGGGACGAGACACCGCGGGCCCAGCCCAGGAGGAGGCGGCAGCGGGGAGGGGATCAGCCCGGCCCAGGAGGAGGAGGAAGAGGAGGAGGCGGCGGCCCGGGAGGAGGAGGAGATGGCAGCCGGGGCGGTGGCGGCGGCGGCAACAATCACCTCAAACTCGGGCGGCCGCCGGAAGACGGGGCCCGCGGCGGCCTCACCGAAGCCCGGAAAGCCCTGGCCCCGGCCCCCAAAGTCGCCGCTGCTCCCCAGCCGGGGCTGGTTCCGCCGAGCCACCCCC
>NW_006777292.1:2777737-2815964 GCF_000442215.2 Lipotes vexillifer | reverse complement strand
CCTTTTTTTTTTTTTTTTTTTTTTTTTTTTTTTTTTTTTTTGGCCACGGCTTGTTGGATCTTAGTTCCCTGACCAGGGATTGAACCCGTGCCCTCGGCAGTGAAAACATTAAGTCCTAACCACTGGACCTCCAGGGAATTCCCTATTTTTCTATTTTTTCAATTCAAGGTCTCTATATCCTCTAGGAATCTATTCCTGATTTACTCTCTTGGTCCTCCCACTTGTCCACATTTTTCAAGAATTCACTCTACAGGATACAGTACCTTTTATTCTATTACTGTATACGTTTATTAAACATTATCTTCCTGACTAAGCAGTCAAAGGGTAGGAATTGTTTCTATAGTATAATTGTCAGCTACACATGAAATACCTCATCAAAGTACAGTAGAAGCTTTCTTAACTGATTTCTATTTAACCAACTTACTGGACTAAGTGATGCTGTCCCTCCCCATAGTAAAATACACTGAACCATGCCCACCACAAGCTGAATTCTTAAAGATGGTAGACTACACTTTTTAGGAAAAACACACTGTTGCACTCTTCTCCCAGGTTTGTGTGCATAACTAACAAGGGTCAATCATGTTCTCCAACCTATTTATACGAGATGTACAAAGTACTGCCATTACATAATTTAATAAAATTTTACATAAACCAATGAAACACAAACACATAATGCAAAAGGTGTTAGTACAAAAATTAGGTGGAATGCTTTGGACTCAATAAAAACAACTGTCAAATTAGAGGCAGATAAGATGGCTGGAGAAAAAAAATCATGAAAAAGTATATCATTATACACTTAATGCCTTAAGAATTAAGATCTTAAATGTCTAAGATCTTACACTACTGTCAAAAAATCTGAAACTGAAATTTGTAAACCATACATTATAGGAGTGGTTTGTGGAAGGAAGATACAGAAATCCAATCAAAGAACCCATACTCAGAGCAAAGGCTGACATCAAAATATTACCAAGTTAATATAGATTAATATTTTCTAAGTTTAAAAAAAAAAACTGTTCACAGTGTCATTTACATTTCCTTACTATGACTCCTATTTTTCTATTTTTCATCTACCAGCTAGATAAGAGGGCTTCTATTGTATACACATAAGGGCAGACTGATTTTTCCCCCAAAGAAAAATTTTAAGCACATCTGAGAGCATTAGAGCACAGAGTACTACAGCATTCAGGGCAGGGAGGTAATATAGCATTAAACTGGGTATGAATCCCTGCCCCAAACTTACTTCCCCTGCAACCTTAAGCAAGTTAACCAAATCTCACTTTCCTCCTCTAAAAGTGAGGTATTAAAATTAAACCTACCTCACAGGGTTTTGAGGTTAAGTGACAACTCATGTAAAGTACTTAGCATGGTGCCTGGCATATGGTTAAGTGCTAAGTAGGATGTGCACTGCCAGCAAAAGACATGCCTATTCTCAGCCCTTACAGAAAAAAGTATCGATTTTAAGATGAATTTAAGCCCTATCTTGAAGATAATTCATTAGAACACTGGAAGCCATGCAGCGTTAGGCAGAGTACTGAATTACTTCTAAGTGGTCATTAACCAAAGGTGGTATCAGAATGCCTTAGAGTTTTTGTCAAATTCAGAAGCCCAGGCTCTATCGCAGTTGAATCAGGCTCTCCAGGGTCCAGGTATGCATCGATATATAGATGTATAAAAGAGATATATAACACAGAGAGATATAATTTATATTTATATTTTTAATATATTTATATATATATTTATATATGAAAAGTTCCACAAGTGGCTCTGATGTGAATCACTGATGAAGAACTGTTAAGAAGATAAAATTATTGATGCTTTAATAAAAGACTACCCAGTTAGTACTTACTCGAATATTAAAATATCATTAAAAGACATAGACAGATTAACTTATGAGTTAGTCAAATCACCAAAATAAATTTAATGAAATTAATAGTTACGAAAACTACTACATAAGCATAAATATTAAGAGCTCAATATTTCCAGGTTTTTCCTATTCAAACCTATAGAGCTGCAGATGTATATCAAAACCATCATATCACCTCCCCAAAAGTGTCACTCCTACTGAAATGTGTTTCCTATATTAAAGAGAACTATAAGACACACCTCGTCAGCATTAAATTTCTAACTTTGCCTTCACATGTTTAGCTTGGAGACATGTCATTAATATATGCTTCCAAAGCAGGGTTTCTCAACCTTAGCTCTACTAACATTTTGAGCTGGATGATTCTTGGAGATGGGTGGGGCACCCAGGCTGTCCTGCGCATCGTTAAGATATTTAGCAGCCTCACTGGCCATTACCCACTAGATGCCAGTAAAATCCCACCTAACTCCAGTTGTGACAACCAAAATGCTTCTGGACATCGCCAAATGTCCCTTGGGGAAAGGGGGGGGGCAAAATCACTCCCAGCTGAGAAACCACTGCTCCACCGAACGTTTATCCTTCCTGGCTCTCTTCAATTTTCTCTTTTCTGAGCTAGTGCATTATCTCAATTTCTTCATACAGGACAAAGTGAGCAGACCCAAAAAAAAGGACTAGCTGGTGTGTTTTATTGCGAAAAGAAGCAATATGTTAACTAGCACAAGTACTTCTCACTTAGCTATCAGCAGCACGTTGGTAGAACTGGGTTTGAATGCCCGTTCAAGCACTTACCAGCAGTGTGGTCTTGAGCAAGTCGCTTAACTTCTCCAAATCTGTTTCCTCATCTGCAAAATGGGAATAACAACATCTACTTTGCAGAACTGCTACATTAGAGATACCAAATAAAATAGTTCTGTGCCTGACACATAGTAGAACTGCAATAAATGATAGCTATTATTATATTAATACCATAAAGGTTGATAGCATTGAAGGATATTGTACACCCTCTGCAATGCTTAGCAGCACTCCAAAATTTATTGTGAAAAAAAAAACAATTTGTTGTGCATTAGAATCACTGGTGATGTTTGTTAAAAATTGAAGATGCCCAAATCCTACCCTCCAAGAGGTCCAGGAACAACACTAGAAAAACTGGCTGAGATTTTTTTATATTCTACTCGACTCTGGTGTATTTTCACACTGTTGTAAAACTCTGCAGCATTCTAAGACACAAGGAATAAGAAATACATGAAAACAACTGAACCACATAAAATATTTGTCATATAGAACAAACACTACTGTAAGATAATGATGTTTTAACAGTTTATTTTGAAGGTCATTTTAAAAACAAAGTTAAAGACAATCTGAGAAAAAATTGCACAGAATACACTCATTAAATAAGTATGTGATTAAATCAATAAGGGAGATATGTCTTCTTCTGCAACTCCAAAATAAGTTCTGCTGTCCTGATGATTCTTATACTTCCAAAATGGGGGGGAAAATCATGGCAATTAAAGTTGCCTCTTAATCACGTAAATCTACAGTGGAAACCAAATTTTTCTGTTCTTCCCAATAAGTCAGTTTCGATCTTCAAACTGTGCCTTGTTTTTTAAAAGATAGGATGCTAGAAATTCAATGGGATTTGGTGGTCTGTAAGGGAAAAGAAATCCAAAATTTAGAAATTTATATTCGAGACATGTTAATTTAAATGTATTGTCCCATAATGAAAACATCTTTTTTTTCTGTTTTTTTGGCCACACCGTGCAGCATGTGGCATCTTAGTTCCCCCACCAGGGATCAAATCTGTGCCCCCTGCAGTGGAAGCACGGAGTCTTAACCACTGTACCGCCAGGGAAGTCCCTTAAACATATTTTAAAATTAAGAGGTGGGAGAGAGGGGTTGTTGGAGGAAGGTGGTGCAAAATTCCAGTTCTAAGTACTAGGGGTATAAAGTACAACATGACGACTATAGCTGACACTGCTGTATGATATACAGGAAAGTTGTTAAAAGAGTAGATCCTAAGAGTTCTCATCACAAGAAGAAAATTTTTTTCTTTTTTTCTTTTTATTGTATATGTATATATTGTATATATGTATATATGAGATCATGGATGTTAACTAAACCTGTGTGGTAATCATTTCACAACATATGTAAATCAAACCATCATGCTGTATACCTTAAACTTATAAAGTGACGTATGTAAATTTTTTCTCAAAACTGGAAAAAAAATTTTAATAAAATAAAGAGGTGTTATTTCATATTTATCACTTTTACATATGTTGTTTTTGCTGATAAAACAGGTCCAAAGATGAAAAATTGGGGGAAACATCTACTTTAAACCCTACTATAAAAAGGCATATTTAAAAAAAAAAAAAAAGGCATATTTAGAATTGATTTACAATGATCTGAAAACATTCTCCTAGCACTTTAAACAGCCTTTTGAACTAACTAGACAGAGACAATACTTGTTACATAATATTTACAGTTAATTTGATGAATTATTTTGCTAGAATGCTTACTTAAAAACTGTATTTAGGGCTTCCCTGGTGGTGCAGTGGTTGGGAGTCCGCCTGCCGATGCAGGCGACACGGGTTCGTGCCCCAGTCCGGGAAGATCCCATGTGCCGCGGAGCGGCTGGGCCCGTGAGCCATGGCCGCTGAGCCTGCGCATCTGGAGCCTGTGCTCCGCAACGGGAGAGGCCACAACAGTGAGAGGCCCGCGTACCACAAAAAAAAAAAAAAAAAAAAAAAAAAACTGTATTTACTAATAGAATGTTACTGTAAAACTTCTTCAAATTCTTTTCTTCTAGCATTTAAAGCAATATTTAGAATTTCTGATATATTGGCCTTCCTTAGAGAAAGAACAAAAATGCATAAAAGATGCCCATATTTTAATTGTCAGTAGTAGAGCCAAGACATATCTTGCAGTCAAAAATAAATCCTATTTTATAGATATAACAATCCAAAACAAATACTTATTGTTTATTCATTTAATTTTTTAACTTAACACTAAGTAATAAAAATAATTTAAAAAT
This sequence comes from Lipotes vexillifer, assembly GCF_000442215.2. Lineage (NCBI taxonomy): Eukaryota > Metazoa > Chordata > Mammalia > Artiodactyla > Lipotidae > Lipotes > Lipotes vexillifer. The sequence continues at coordinate 2,811,075 of NW_006777292.1, read as the reverse complement.
AAAACTAAGTAATACACCTATTCTAAATAACTCAGATATGTTCCATCAAGTTCCTTATCAAGTTATGTCAGTTTACTACAGTGTTCATTATTAGTCTTTGAGAAAAACATAATTTACACCCAATAAATGTTGACTAATGTAACTTACAACAAAATTTTCTTATTGGATTTACTTACAAAAAGAATTTTTGTACAGAAAACATGTACAGAAAAGAGAAAAACTGTAATTGTGCTAACAAAGAAATGTAAATTAAAACAACTTGGCAAAAAAAAGTTTAAAACACACATGCACATGAGGCTATGATGACACCTGAAGAATTTTAAGGATAAACTTTTGGACAGAAATATGATATTATGTGTCAAACACTATAAAAATAGTCATGTCATTTGAAATAGCAAACCAATTCTTGGGTATTTATCATAAAGTAATTAAGCAAAAGTAAAAGGGTATGAAAACAGATAAACTACCTGGTGATCAATAATAACAAAGGAAATTGGTCCTAAATGGTCAACAACAAGAAAATGGCTAAGTTAACTGTGATATTATAATTTCATTTATGATCATGAAGGCTCTGTAAAGATATGGAAGAAGTTTTATCTTATAATTTTAAGTAAAAACGAGATATAAAATTACATGTATACCATGATTACAAATATGCATATGATCTAAGACTACCAGAAAAATAAGTGTCTGAATTGAGATTATGGCTGACTTGTTTTTAAAAAAACTTCAGTATCTATAAATTCCTTATATAGTAAAAAATAACTATACATAACTCATGATATTTCAACTAGGGAAGTTTTTATTTTGCTTTTTCTGGTAACTCCATTTGCAGACACTATTATCTTACCTTTCCTTTGCAAGCACAGCAAGTCCTTGTAATAAGATAGGCACAACTGTCTGATCCAGATAGGCACGAGTTGGCAAAGACTGGAGATCCACTTTCTGTTTTGATGACTTTTCTGCATTAATTTTCTCATTTTCTACTATCCTCTAGTGAATTCAAAAAACATGCATGAATATTTTAAAATAACTAGATTATTTTGAGTGCTAAACCAAAATTAATGGAAATATAAAACTAATAGAAAAGGTAAATCAATGACTAGAAAGCTGAGTGAACTGCAAATCTTTCTGCCAAAATAAAATCAGACCCATTTCTAAATTTCATTCAAGCATTTTCTGAAGGCACCATAATATCTCATTCTTTTAATGTCGTATCTCCAGATCCTACACTTACTTTCTCTCTTTCTTTCTGCCTTTTTAGAAGTAAATACAAGTGCCTTTTCTTTTCTTCATGAGAATACACCTTCTTACAATGTGCTTCAAAAAATCTGGACATGACACTAAGTAGCACTGAATCACAGTGAGAAAACTAGTCCTGTTTCAATTCTTTTATCACAGAATAATATCAAGTACAATGTCTCAGTTTGGCACTAACATGTCTTTAACACTTCTGTAACACTTGCTAAACTCCCTTCTTAACAGAGAGCAGGCTTCAGCTTAGAGACTTCAACTGGCAACAGAATCTAGCTAAAATTTATTACCACTGTTTTGTATTCACTGCTTTCATTTTTACGGTTACCCTCTACGGCAATGAGAATGCTTTTCCATTTGTTTCTTTTCTAAACAAATGCATCTATGATTTTTTAAAAATGAGTAAATTTAAGAAAAAATATAAAGTAAAATTAGCCAAAAAATAGAAGAAATGACTAATATGGGAAAGATCATTAATGTGATATTTAAATGATGTTTCAGAAATGATGACTTACACTTCCTCCGCCTAAGAACCCCCCAAAATCTGGGTCTTTCATATAAATTCACCTGACATCCAGAGCATCAAAAACTACTTTACTGGAAAACTTTGCCTTCTTCTGAAAATCTATCATTTCAGAAATTTAGAAATAAGTGGCTATCTCAAAGACAAAACACTATTAAGAGCACTTTCATTTAAATGAACTTTGTTCCAATCATACTAGAACTGGATATAAATGAGTCAACAATTACAAACAAAAAAATTCTACACTTAATTTTTTTAAAGAAAATTTTATTTTGTAAAAACTGAGAAAAAACTTTAAGCATATAACTACAACATACATACCTTGCTTTCCAAAAACACTTGCCAGAACTATGTCAGGTAACTTGTCTAGTTTTGCTTGTGATTTTTCAGTCTAATTTTTGGACTTAATAAAAATAATTACCTATACTTATTTAATGTATGAAACAGATATTTCATTTGCCCATGAATTAGGAAACTTATAGTTCACCAGTAAATTTCAACAAATACCCATATATGATAAAAACTAGTCAATTACATGACATCCCAATACCTTCATTAAGAAACAGCAATGGGCCTTCCCTGGTGGCGCAGTGGTTGAGAATCTGCCTGCCAATGCAGGGGACACAGGTTCGAGCCCTGGTCTGGGAAGATCCCACATGCCATGGAGAAACTAGCCCCGTGAGCCACAACTACTGAGCCTGCACGTCTGGAGCTTGTGCTCCGCAACAAGAGAGGCCACGATAGTGAGAGGCCCGCGCACCACGATGAAGAGTGGCCCCCGCTCGCCACAACTAGAGAAAGCCCTCACACAGAAACGAAGACCCAACACAGCCAAATAAATTAATTTTAAAAAAAAGAAAGAAAAAGAAACAGCAATGCCTAAGCAACTCTGATAGATCCTATAATAAGCTCCTTGGCCAAATCCTCTCATTTATTTCATTTAAACATTTACTGCCTATCCACTATGTGCCAATTGCTATGCTTACTTTTAGTAAAGTCAAAATCCTGAATTAATCTAAAAAATATACAGTTGATGCCTGAACAACATGACCCTCTACCCAGCCAAAAATCCGCTTATAACTTACAGTTGGCCCTTTATATAGGCTGTTCCTCCATATCTGTGGTTCTGTATCTACAGTTCCATATCCGTGGATTCAAGCAACTGGAAATCGTGTAGTACTACAGTACTTACTACTGAAAAAAAATCCACTTTTAAGTGGACCCATGCAGTTCAAACCTGGGTTGTTCTAGGGTCAAATGTATATCCAACCACAAACACACACACACACACACACACACACAAAGATTAAGCTTTTAAGAGTGTAGAACAGTGATTACAAAAATGGGAAAAAATTAGGTGAATCCTATGATTGCCCCAGCTTACTGCATCCTGCCTAGAGAACTTATATAACAAAACCCAGGGAGGAGGACCCCAAGCAGAGCCCTGAAGTCTCCCTAAGTTGAGAAGACAGAATTGAAAATTCAGGGAGACCAAGAGAACTAGAACTTGCAGAGAAGAGTACTGAAAAGGAAACTTTCACAGAGGAGAGAGCTGCATAGAAAGAGACTAAGAGATTGCCTTCCAGTGTTCAAGTGAGTATTTATCAGAGCATGAGTGTGAGGGAACTCTTCTTCCAAGTGGTTTTTTCTTCTGGCCTTGAGTAGTCCCCTCTTTTCATGTATGGAATAAGGACCTTATAACAGTATCCTTCCATTTCCTCTCTCCTGGCCTTTATACTATTGTTACCATGTATTATATTTCTACATATGTTATAAACCCTGCAATTGATTTTTATTTTTCTTTAAAAAGTCAATTATCTTTTTTACTTTATTTTATTAAATTTTTTATTGTTTACTTAACATTATAGTTACTTTATTGCTCTAGAAAATTTAGTTTTTATTTAAAACTATCAGTACCATATATTATATTTCTACATATGTTATAAACCCTGCAATTGATTATTTTTATTTAAAAAGTCAATTATCTTTTTTATTTTATTAAAATTTTTTAATTGTTTACTTAACATTATAGTTACTTTATTGCTCTAGAAAATTTAGTTTTTAAAACTATCAGATTACATACATAGTGATAATGAGACTACCCCCCCCAACAATCAACTGTATATTATAAGGCTTCTCTAACTTGGTAGATAACTATTACAAAATTACAAAAATAGCTGGTTACAGTTGAGCTATCAAGTAGGTATCACATTTCTGTAGATTGAAAAGTTGAATAAAAAGAAAACTGATGTTACTGATAAGTCGCTGAGTGTATTTGAGAAATCCAAGCTACGTGCACACAGAAAAAAAACTGGTTACAAAAACCATTACGTTACTCTGTATTAACATTTTGCAATGTTTTACAAAATGTTTTACAAAATGTGTGAGGGAACTACTCAAGGCCAGAAGAAAAAACCACTTGGAGGAAGCAGGAGGCACAATCCCTGGAGCTCACACAGGCCAGGAGTAGTTCATGTTCCTGTGACCCAGGATGGGAAATCCTCATAACACATGAAGCACTGGGTAGAATACACAAGAGGAAGAAATTAAGTCTAAACTAAAGGTTGGTCTGGTCCCACCTAAAAAAGCTTAAAGGCAAACCTCAAAAGATCAAATTGTTTCCAAGTAACTTAACCGAGTCCTAGAACAAAGCCCAAGAGTATATGAAGAAATACAAAAATAACCAGTACCCAACAAGGTAACATTCATAATGCCCAGCCTCCAATAAAAATTACCAGACAGGCAAAGAAGCAGAAAAAATTACCCATAATGAAGAGAAAAACCAATTCACAGAAACAGACACAGAAATGATACAGATAGCATAGGCAATGCCATTAAACCAGTTATTATAATATATTCCATATGTTCAAGAAGACTGAGGAAAGAATTAGTAAATTAAGCTAACAAAATACTTGAAAATATTTGAAGAAATAATGGCTGAAATTTTTTCAAATTTAATGAAAACTACATCACAATTAAGAAGCCCATTGTATTTGTAGCAGAATAGTGTGCTGGTGAAGTCAACATTTCGTAAATGTTGATATCTTAGCAGAGTTCAGTAGTAGGTGCCATTGGAAGCTATAACAGGTAGTAGACACTGTTTTTGCCTTAATGGTTGAGTCTGAATTCAGAGAGTACATGTGTAAAATGTACAAAAGAAGGTATACTTTTATAGAGCTTTTTCATACAGGTACTAAGAAGTTGCTGTCTAAAAGAAGAAGTTACTTTCTAAATGAATGAATAAATGCTGGAACAGTTGAATTAACCAGAGCTAGGTGGGATTGGTTAGGAAAACAGAGAGTTCCTGGAAGAGATGTGGGTGTTTTATGAGGGTGGGGGGGGACATCATCAATAATTAAGTTTGGATAAATGAGGGCAGGAGCATTTCCAAGCAGAGTAATGATAGTAATAGCTGCTAATATTAGTCCTTTTACTATGTGCCAGGCACACTCCTAAGTAACTTCCATGTATTTTCAGTCTTGCAAGGCTCAGAGAATTTGGATAACTTGTCTAAGATCACTAGGAAGTAAGTGGAGAGCTGTGTGTTAAACCTAAGCAGGCTGACATTTTTGAGGTGGAATTAAATTGTATTGCTGATGTTGACCAGCTACTAGAGTTCCTGGCATGTGGAGTGACTACTCTGTGCCTATAAAATTGCTAGGAATGTTTGTTGGTTTGATATCAGGGTTAAGAAAATCTGAGTCTTTTCATAATGCAGTTTTTAATTGAACTGCTATGCTGAATCAGGTGAAGATACTTTATGCCACTTATCATTTAAGAGATTTCTTTTTAGGCATCAGCAGTCTTTTCTTGAGGGTGCTTGTGTATGGAGGCAGAGCCATTATACAGTAGAGCAGTGATACCAAATTCTCTGTTTTTCAAACCCTCAGACCAATTTCCATGGTAAAGTGAGAAAAAAAATAAGAGTGGAGTGAGTACTGATGATACATTATTTGGTGATTGGTTTTCTTGCTTCCATAATTTTAAAATGCCTGTTCTTTTATGAGTATGGTGATAGTAAAATAATAATTATGCTTGTTTGTTTGTAAGTTTTTACTTGGTAAAATAGAGTTAACAACCCTATGTTAGTCCCTTCATTCACTGTATTATTTTAATTTACTTGTTTGTGATATCTCAGAGTCTGGAAACCACTACTCTACAGCTGCTGCTGCTGCTGCTTTTTGTCTTAGAATTCCATTTTATGTCCATTATTGACTTACAGTTTTTTTAGGTTGTTGCTTTAGGACTTATTGTACGGAAGTTTAACTTCCCACAATTTACCTTCAAGTGGTATCATATCTTTTCATGTATGGTATAAGGACCTTATAACAGTATCCTTCCATTTCCTCTCTCCTGGCCTTTATACTATTGTTACCATATATTATATTTCTACATATGTTATAAACCCTGCAATTGATTATTTTTATTTAAAAAGTCAATTATCTTTTTTATTTTATTAAAATTTTTTAATTGTTTACTTAACATTATAGTTACTTTATTGCTCTAGAAAATTTAGTTTTTAAAACTATCAGATTACATACATAGTGATAATGAGACTACCCCCCCCAACAATCAACTGTATATTATAAGGCTTCTCTAACTTGGTAGATAACTATTACAAAATTACAAAAATAGCTGGTTACAGTTGAGCTATCAAGTAGGTATCACATTTCTGTAGATTGAAAAGTTGAATAAAAAGAAAACTGATGTTACTGATAAGTCGCTGAGTGTATTTGAGAAATCCAAGCTACGTGCACACAGAAAAAAAACTGGTTACAAAAACCATTACGTTACTCTGTATTAACATTTTGCAATGTTTTACAAAATGTTTTACAAAATGTGTGAGGGAACTACTCAAGGCCAGAAGAAAAAACCACTTGGAGGAAGCAGGAGGCACAATCCCTGGAGCTCACACAGGCCAGGAGTAGTTCATGTTCCTGTGACCCAGGATGGGAAATCCTCATAACACATGAAGCACTGGGTAGAATACACAAGAGGAAGAAATTAAGTCTAAACTAAAGGTTGGTCTGGTCCCACCTAAAAAAGCTTAAAGGCAAACCTCAAAAGATCAAATTGTTTCCAAGTAACTTAACCGAGTCCTAGAACAAAGCCCAAGAGTATATGAAGAAATACAAAAATAACCAGTACCCAACAAGGTAACATTCATAATGCCCAGCCTCCAATAAAAATTACCAGACAGGCAAAGAAGCAGAAAAAATTACCCATAATGAAGAGAAAAACCAATTCACAGAAACAGACACAGAAATGATACAGATAGCATAGGCAATGCCATTAAACCAGTTATTATAATATATTCCATATGTTCAAGAAGACTGAGGAAAGAATTAGTAAATTAAGCTAACAAAATACTTGAAAATATTTGAAGAAATAATGGCTGAAATTTTTTCAAATTTAATGAAAACTCTAGGGGCTTCCCTGGTGGTGCAGTGGTTGAGAATCTGCCTGCTAATGCAGGGGACACGGGTTCGAGCCCTGGTCTGGGAGGATCCCACATGCCACGGAGCAACTAGGCCCGTGAGCCACAGCTACTGAGCCTGCGCGTCTGGAGCCTGTGCTCGGCAACAAGAGAGGCCGCGACAGTGAGAGGCCCACGCACCGCGATGAAGAGTGGCCCCCGCTTGCCACAACTAGAGAAAGCCCTCGCACAGAAACGAAGACCCAACACAGCCATAAATAAATTAATTAATTAATTTAAAAAAAAAAATTTAATGAAAACTCTAAACCCAAAGATCCAAGAAACTCAACGAATCCTAAGCACAAGTAACATTAAAAAAAAAAATTACGCCAAGACACATTATAAAGTTATTTAAAACCAGTAATAAAATCTTAAAAGCACAAAGAGAAGACGTTAACTACAGAGGAGCAAAGATAGGAATGATAGCAGACTTTTCAGCAGAAACAATGTCAGCCAGAAGACAGTGGAGCAAATACTCAGCAAAAATACCTCAAAAGCAAAGGCAAAATAATTACCTTTTCAGACATTCAGAACCTTAAAGAATTCCTTCCCAGCCGACCTCCACTACAAGAAATGTTAAAGAAAGCCCTTCAGGAGGATGGGAAATGATACCAGCTGGATCTACACAAAAGAATGGAGAACCCAGAAATGACAATTACACGGATAAACGTGAAACACGCCTTTCTCGTACTATTTAAATCTCTTTTAAAAAGATAATTGGACGGAAGTCAAGGGAGCACTTCCGGGTTCAGCAATAACCTGGAGCCGGCGGCGTTAGGTCGGCCGTCTTGGGCCTTGCTCCAAAGCTCCGCCTTCACTCTGGTCTTTCTAGAAACCCAGCTGTGCTCTCGGGTGTGCTGGACAGCCTCCCAGAGGCGTGTGTAATAAGCCCCCCATAGTGGACACGGCCCCGAACGGCCCCCAAGAGGCGGGCGCAGTGCAATTCATCACGGCCAATAAACTGGCCACGGCAATGTTAATTTCTCGCTTGTTCATAGTTTACTGCTCTTTGTTCTGCCTCTTCTTGGGGTGCATGAAGTAGCAAGCTTTTACCGACGTGCTTTGCTGGCAAATGCTCTGGCTAGTGCTCTGAGGCTGCACTAAAGCTTACTACACTTCCAGTTAAGCAGAGCATTCCTGGCCCAGGCTTTGTTAGAGGACAGCTGTCACTACCTGTTCTGTTCACTCATCTTTCTCAATTCCTACCCCGTTACAATTAGTATTTCCCAGTCTCGTTATTTTCTTCGCTTCATACTGCCACATACACGAAAAAGGTGCCTTGATGCAAAGGGTTCAAATAGTTTACCTCTGCTGAGACCTCTCGGATAAATTCAGCGCTAATCAACAGAATATTCTGAAATTCATTGCTTGTCATGAAATATTCTTGATGCCTGCTACAGTTTTAATGCTTTTTAGGGTCAAGGAAGTTTGCTCCAGCCTTTTATATACCATAGATTCCTTACTGTTCGATACTCCTCTAGAAGAGGTCCATATTATTGGACCTTGTTTAATGAACGGAGGATTGTTGTTGAACATCTAATAATGAAACCTGCTTGCCCACTGTTTGTGAGAAGACTTCGTCTCCAAAGCATTGTCTTTATAAGCAGACTGGCACCAACAGTTGCATAGTTTAACATACAGCTAAGTTATGTGTAATATAAATAAGCACTGTTAGCTGCTGGTACTTCTGCTAGGGATGGTTAATTCCAGGTATAAAACTGACCTCACTGCAATTTACATAATTTACATAAATGCATCTCAAAAGAAAAATAATCATTTTCCTGGCATGTTAAGTCAAGCCTTTTAAACTTTCTGAGAAACTTTATTGTAATGTGTTGTTAACAGTTAAGGAAATTTAAATCTTGTGATAAATGTACCAAAAATTCTTTAGACGCTGCTGTGCCTTTATCATGAAGTACCTTTATTTCTCTTGTAAAAATAGCTCTAAAATTCGTTTTCATCTAATTAGTAACCTGAATTTATATCTGGCATGAGTTCATTATGGTAATATTAACATGTAAATTCAGTATATTTTGAGACAGTATTCTTTTGCCATTCAGTAATTTTGGTTGATGATTTTAACAAAAACACTTCCCACTATTTAATTTCAAATTGTTTTTAAATTGATTTTGTGCTGCTTTGTTAGGATTTATTTTGGATGTACCATTATAATAGGAATTCTATATGTATCTTATGCTATGATCTTCCAAAATTTTATTTTCATAATTACTTCTGTGGCTTTGAATATTTTTTTTAAAAGGCCCAACTGTAAGACTGTCAGCCAATTGGGTTAAATACTTGTGGTCACCTAAGCGTTTTACATAAAAGAGCAGTAGTCAGACAGTTTTCCTTTCAGAGACCCATTGAGTAACATTTCTCAAATAGGAAATCCTTCTTCTAGAAATGTGCACACATAGGTTTTAGTATTATTGTAGTTTACACAATTACTTAGGTCAGATTCTTGACTGCCAGTTTTCTCGGTTTCTTAGGCTTGAATTTTCACAGACAATTGCAGCAGTTCAGATGCTTTCTGAAAGGAATGTAACTGAAGACTGAGCATGTGACTAAACTTGGTATCTGTTCTGAAATATTGAAGACTATACATACTTACCCATCAAATCTGATTTAAAAGATTAAACAGAAAGGTTTATATAGATAAGGTTATTGAATAGAAATGGGGCCAGAGGAGGAGTTGTGGGGGAAATAGTGTGCATTTCAATGTTGTAATGCATAGATAAATTTGGGAGAACTGGATATGTTATGATGTGATTTTAGTTGTATAATATGTTAAATACGTTTGTTGAGCTTCCATCAACTCCTTTATAAAATTCATTCTGATCTTTATTATTGTTGCATGATTGAAATGTTTAAAATCATGCATAGATAAATTTGGGAGAACTGGATATGTTATGATGTGATTTTAGTTGTATAATATGTTAAATACGTTTGTTGAGCTTCCATCAACTCCTTTATAAAATTCATTCTGATCTTTATTATTGTTGCATGATTGAAATGTTTAAAATATTGCAAAATGTTAAGAGTAACGTAGACTCTGAGATATCACAAACAAGTAAATTAAAATAATACAGTGAATGAAGGGACTAACATAGGGTTGTTAACTCTATTTTACCAAGTAAAAACTTACAAACAAACAAGCATAATTATTATTTTACTATCACCATACTCATAAAAGAACAGGCATTTTAAAATTATGGAAGCAAGAAAACCAATCACCAAATAATGTATCATCAGTACTCACTCCACTCTTATTTTTTTTCTCACTTTACCATGGAAATTGGTCTGAGGGTTTGAAAAACAGAGAATTTGGTATCACTGCTCTACTGTATAATGGCTCTGCCTCCATACACAAGCACCCTCAAGAAAAGACTGCTGATGCCTAAAAAGAAATCTCTTAAATGATAAGTGGCATAAAGTATCTTCACCTGATTCAGCATAGCAGTTCAATTAAAAACTGCATTATGAAAAGACTCAGATTTTCTTAACCCTGATATCAAACCAACAAACATTCCTAGCAATTTTATAGGCACAGAGTAGTCACTCCACATGCCAGGAACTCTAGTAGCTGGTCAACATCAGCAATACAATTTAATTCCACCTCAAAAATGTCAGCCTGCTTAGGTTTAACACACAGCTCTCCACTTACTTCCTAGTGATCTTAGACAAGTTATCCAAATTCTCTGAGCCTTGCAAGACTGAAAATACATGGAAGTTACTTAGGAGTGTGCCTGGCACATAGTAAAAGGACTAATATTAGCAGCTATTACTATCATTACTCTGCTTGGAAATGCTCCTGCCCTCATTTATCCAAACTTAATTATTGATGATGTCCCCCCCCACCCTCATAAAACACCCACATCTCTTCCAGGAACTCTCTGTTTTCCTAACCAATCCCACCTAGCTCTGGTTAATTCAACTGTTCCAGCATTTATTCATTCATTTAGAAAGTAACTTCTTCTTTTAGACAGCAACTTCTTAGTACCTGTATGAAAAAGCTCTATAAAAGTATACCTTCTTTTGTACATTTTACACATGTACTCTCTGAATTCAGACTCAACCATTAAGGCAAAAACAGTGTCTACTACCTGTTATAGCTTCCAATGGCACCTACTACTGAACTCTGCTAAGATATCAACATTTACGAAATGTTGACTTCACCAGCACACTATTCTGCTACAAATACAATGGGCTTCTTAATTGTGATGTGCAGTTTTTCCAATGCAGTATCCCAACAGAGCATTAGTAGCCACCAAGCAAAAGGATTCTGCGTCTCCATCAGTAATGTATGTTTGTTTCTCTATATCATTTTCAAAATTCAACCTCTCGACTCAGCTGATGTGTACGTCTGCATACCACGAAGTATTAGTACCGCTAATAAAACAAGTTGCCCATAATTTGCCACTATTTCGTTCGTGACGATAAAGTTTTCCCTTGTGCAAAGCAACCTAGTAAAAATGAAACCCAAGTTTTCTCCAGTTCATAAGAGACGCAAAGATACGGCATAGGAACTGGGCAAGTTACCTCGACGTTGTCTGTGAGACCGTACTCAGAGTGGGGATTTTCTGCAACCTAGAAAACAAAACACCGGTCACAGAAACATCAGCCACTCTTCCTTGCTTCACACCGCCACCCTGAATCCAGGGCCTTCTGGTACCTGCGTCTGTCCCTCCAGCATCTGCTCTGGTTCCATGGTGGACCCTGCAAGTCACAGTCCCCGGATACCAGTCTTGGAAAACAAGAAAAACCGTGAGTTACCCGGGAGATTTCAAGACGAAGACACCAGGATGGAGTCCAGCCCAGCCGCGACCCCGCCCCTCACCCCCACCTGGGCGCGGAGCACCCCGAGCAGTAGAGGAACAGGGTGGGACAGTCCACGACCGGGCGCCCGCATCAGGTCCGGAAGCTCCGCCGTACTCCCAAGAACCTAGAAGAGGTAGAGAAAAGGGGAAAGGGAGCTGATTACCCGCGCCCAAGCCGTTCGTTCCTAAGAGCCCTGCACCGCGCCACCAACTCCCAGCACAAACCACTTCCGCCGTAAGTGACGGATGTCGCACGACTGCCGCGCCTGCGCAGAACTGCCAGCGGGGGCCGGGCTGGGAGAGATCCAGACCGGCCCTGATTCTACTACGATACTCTTTGCGGCAAGAAGGGACTTGGGGAAGTTGTGGCCTCGGGGTCTGCCAAAGACTCGTTCTTCGACCTGCCTACCCAGAGCAGGCGTCACCCCAGCTGCAGACCCAGTGACTAGGCCAGCCGGCGGAGGTTCGACCTGGCCAGCCCTCCGTGCTGCCAGAAATCTGCCGAAGCTCTTCTTCGCGGAACGGAAACCACTTGCTGGATAGTTCTTACTAGAAAATCACAGGCCCAAACTCAACTGTCTACGAAAGAATGTCACTGTTTTACTCTAAAGCCAAAGTGGGGAAGAAGAAATGTTTTAGGGTTTCGTAGTAAGCTTTTATTCCAGCCCTTAAATATGTGAACATGCCACGTTAGTGCTACCTTACATTTGTATCAAGATTAGCAATATGCAGCTTGCTTTCCAAATCGTGATACTATTGATACTATTGTATTTGTAAAAATACAAAAGATAATTTGCCTCCTACACACATTTGTAAATACCAGACAGGATCCAGTAAATCGGATTGTTGTTGTAATTCCAATAAATTCCTTTTATTTTAATGTAAATATAAGTGATACACTCATTAAAGTGCCTGTCTTTGATTCAATAATCCCATTTGTAGTTGCACTTTGTAATATGAAAATATTTTAACTTCATGTAAAATATTTGGAGACTTAATTATGGCATATCAATATACTAGGATAAAGCCATAACTCTAAAAATGCAGAAATATTTGTGATCATAACACTAACGTGTTTGTTTTCTAAGGCCGCGCTGTGCAGCATGCGGAATCTTAGTTCCCCAACCAGGGATCAGACCCGTGCCCCCTGTGTTGGGAATGTGGAGTCTTAACCACTGGACCGCCAGGGAAGTCCCAAACAATGTCATTTTACTACTCCGTTAAAACTGCATGGCTAAAAATCTAAAGTAAATAAAATTTGTTTAGGATCCAGACTTGTGGATACATTTTTAAAGTTTTATTTTATAATGTATACTTGATTGGGACTTCCCTGGTCGTGTGGCACGGTGGTTAACAATCCGCCTGCCAATGCAGGGGACACGGGTTCCATCCCTAGTCCGGAAAGATCCCATGTGCCACGGAACAACTAAGCCCGAAAGCCACAACTACTGAGCCTGCATGCTGCAACTACTGGAGCCTGCGCACCTAGAGCACATGTTCCAAAACAAGCCACTGCAATGAGAAGCCTGCGCACCACAACAAAGAGTAGCCCCCACTCGCCACAACTAGAGAATGCCTTCACGCAGCAACGAAGACCCAACACAAACAAAACTTAAAAAAAAAAAATCAGCTTATATAATGTATGCTTGATTAGCATTGTGATTGGTGACAGCTTTTTCATGTAGAACTGTTGCAAAGATGTGGATGCGTTTGTATGGGATATAGAATTTTTCATGCAGAATTGATGCAACGTTGTGGATGCTTATGTACAGGATATAGAAACTGACTAGTACATATATTGATTCAAATTAAGATTAAATGCTTTTCAGGAATGGAAAATAACAGAAAGTAAAACCAGAGAATGATTGGGAAAACTTAAGAGGAGAGTTATGTGGATCGTTATTATATATACATACATTTCCCGATACATAGTAGTCACGCCATAAAAACTTCCAAATTAAAAAAAATAAAAATAAAAAAAACAAAACAAAAAAGTCTTCCAGAAAGTAACTGAGAGCTGCTAATTTACATTTTCTAAGTACTGACAGTATTAGTAAAGTAGGAAGCTAGACTGTGAGCTCCTTCAGGACAAAGAACTTGTTTTATATATCTTTATGCTTCACATGGTGCCTGTAAACCATCATTATGACAGAAATTTGCAATATTTGCAATATTGTGTACTATTTTTTTGTTGTTGTTAGTTTCTGCTTTATATCTTGTGTACTGTCTAGAGTGGGATAAATTAAAAGAATGAGAATAACATTTAGCTCTTATTTGGACTTGTAGTACAAAACTTTGTTCAGTACTCTTCTCATCTACTTCCACTATGTCTAGGTACACAACATATATTGAATTGATTCACAGTTAAAACTGGATTTTAATTAAGACACTGACACTACTGAAGAAAAAGGACAGAATGTAAAAATGATTACTGAAGGAAACAGCACAGAATAATTAACTATAGGCCAGGTTTCTCTCAATCAAAAAAAAAAGTTATCAGTGTGGTTTACAAAAAAGCTTCGCTAAAGTTTTTACATTTATAACATTAATTGAAAGATTCAGGGAAAAAGCCATAGCAGCAGAGAGCTGAGCAAAAATAAATAAATAAATATAAGTAAATAACAGCTAGAAATGATAGAAACAAAGTAGCAAGAAAGTTATAGGAAGTATAAAATTAATTCAAAATACCGCAGAATGTTGTTTTGATATGAAGTTTAAAATTCTAAAGAGTGTGGCATAGAAAACAAACTTATGGTTACCAAAAGGAAAAGGGGAGGAGATAAATTAGTAGTTTAAGAGTAACATATACACACTGCTATATATAAAATAGATAACCAACAAGGACCTACTGTATAGCACAGGGAACTATACTCAATATTTTGTAATAACCTGTAACGGAAAAGAATCTGAAAAAATATATATATACACAGGTATATACATATATCTGAATCACTTTGCTGTACACCTGAAACTAACGCAACGTTGTAAATCAACTATACTTCAATAAAAAAAATTAAAATAAAATAAAAAGATGGCCCTGTAAACCATCATTATGACAGAAATTTGCAATATTGTGTACTATTTTTTTGTTGTTGTTAGTTTCTGCTTTATATCTTGTGTACTGTCTAGAGTGGGATAAATTAAAAGAATGAGAATAACATTTAGCTCTTATTTGGACTTGTAGTACAAAACTTTGTTCAGTACTCCTCTCATCTACTTCCACTATGTCTATTATGGTACTTACCTCATCCTGCCTTATATTTTGTTTACAGTTAAACACAATTAGATTTTTTAGTTCTTCAAAGGCAAAGATCTTATTATATTCATCTTTTCATTTTTTGTTTCTTATATTTGATAAATATTTTTTCAAAAGTGAATTTATAAGGAAAGCAAGCAGTTGCACCAAAGTACTAGTCTCTAGCCTTCCTTTCTTGGGGTTTTGGGGAGATAGTAGTTATAGATTCTAGAACTAGAATTCTAGAATCTGGAATAATTTTGCTACTGTTCTTGACCCCCTTTTTACAGACATGATGCAAATTCTGTTAATAAAATATTAACCTATTTAGACAGGCAATACCTATTTAGGAATAATACAATATGTGTAGTAGAGAAAGAATTGATTTGGGATTAGTTAAGTATTAAAACCTGGTTCCTTCATTTGTTTGCTATGTGGAATTAAGCAAATAGTTTAACACTTCTGAGCTTCATGTTGTTTCACATATATAATTAGCATAACAATTCTTCACAGAGAGAATCAAATGAGATTAGACAGATGAAACTGCTTTGTAAACAAAAGTTATATAAATCTAAGTGAAACCTAAGTACTTCATTATTGTGATATTGTTCTACTTATGGTTGTTGTTTCTAATCTGTTTTTTTCTTTTAAATAATTTGTGGGAGAGAAAGTGCTCAGAGAAGTAAAGAACATGATCCAACACACACACACACACACACACACACACACACACAAATATGTTTGCAGAGAAATACACAGAATTTATTGAGTGTAAATTAACCCTCTGAATGCGGTTCGTGTGGAGGGACACCAACCACCTTTCAAGAAGACCTAAAGGGCTTCCCTGGTGGTGCAGTGGTTGAGAGTCCGCCTGCTGATGCAAGGGATGTGGGTTCTTGCCCCTGTCCGGGAGGATCCCACATGCTGTGGAGTGGCTGGGCCCATGAGCCATGGCCGCTGGGCCTGCGCATCCGGAGCCTGTGCTGCCCAATGGGAGAAGCCCCAGCAGTGAGAGGCCTGCGTACTGCAAAAAAAAAAAAAAAGACAACAAGGAAGTATTTTTTGTTGTCTAATATAGGAAGACAACTACTCCACCTGTAGTTCCCTTGTCTTCACTACCAAAATCCATGTCCAGGCACACTTACCACCATCCCCAAGGACCATATCAAATGGGCTTTTCAAAGACATGAATACAGGGACTTCCCTGATGGTCCAGTGGTTAAGACTCTGCACTTCTACTGCAGGGGACACGGGTTCAATCCCTGGTCCTGGAATTAAGATCCCACATGCTGTGTGGCATGGCCAAAAAAAAAAAGACATGAATAAAGTGTATTCTTGATTTTTATGATACAGACATACCTCAGCAATGAGAATAGTAAAAATGAAGGAAAAGGTTAACCTTAATATCACTTCCCATCCCAAAATTGTCAATTACTTCAGCCGTTTCTCATAAGAGCCTATATTTAGATTTCCTTTCCACATTCCAGGAGGGAAAGCATCACTTCTCATGGGTCTACCCATGAGAAAAAAGTCTGAAGTTTTCTTTCACCTATCCAACTTGAACCAGTTATTTCGATAAGGCAGATGCCATGTGCGGATTGCCACAGACCTAAATTACTGCCTTCCCTGAGCAATGACAAAGATATGACCTGGTGGTAGTTAATACCACCTGAATTGCATGACCGCTATGCAATGGGACAGGACGGGTTTCACAAGGGAAAACCTTAGAATGGCTAGGAAGAAGGAAGAAAGGTAATGGATTCTGAGTAGTGAGTCAACAAATGTTCACTATCACATACTATGTAAAGAGTTCATACTCAGTATGAGCTTACCACAAAAGAGATAAAATAAAATGGAATGTTCACTTTGACACACTAATTCTACTTCTGTGATTTTAATCCCATAAAAATACAAAAATGTACAAGGGTACAAAGATACTTACTGTACCACAGTTTTTAGTAGAAAGAGATTGGGAATAGATTAAATTATGATATCTCAATACAATGGACTACTGTGTAGCCATTGAAAAGAATGAGGTAGATTTATAGGTACTGGCATGTAAAAACATTCACAACATAATTTCATCTGAAAATTCATGTTGTAGGAAAATCTGTGTAGTGAGATTCTTTTTTTTTTTTTTTTTTTACATGTATATACTAGTATATGTATACGAAAAAGCCTGGAGAGGTATACAACAAACTATAAATATGGTTACCTGTGGAGTGGGAAAATGGGGAAGGGATGTCTTTGCTTTTTGCAAACTTTTATATTGTTTGAACTTTTTTTTTTTACCGAAAGCATGAATTTATTTTAAAATTAAAAGGCCAGGGACTTCCCTGGTGGTCCAGTGGTTAAGACTCTGTGCTTCCACTGCTGGGGGCATGGGTTCGATCCCTGGTTAGGGAACTAAGATCCCAAGTGGCATGGCCCCCCCCAAAAAAAGACCAAAAATATTTGGATAAATTTTTTTTTTTTTTTTTTGCGGTATGCGGGCTCTCACTGTTGTGGCCTCTCCCATTGCAGAGCACAGGCTCCAGACGCGCAGGCTCAGCGGCCATGGCTCACGGGCCCAGCCTCATGGGTCCAGCCGCTCCACAACATGTGGGATCTTCCCGGACCAGGGCACGAACCCACGTCCCCTGCATCGGCAGGCAGACTCTCAACCACTGCGGCACCAGGTAAGCCCTGGATAAATTTTTTTAATTGGAAAATATGTCACCTTATTATTTGTAACACAGGCAATAATGGGGAAGAATATTTATATGAGTAATGAGTCTAATTGGTTGTATGACAGCATTAAAAGAAAAATCGTCCAGTTTATTCTTCCCTTTACCCATGAATTTATGAGGCATATGCAGAAAAGAGGTAACATAGCAGGCCTGAGACTGCTGGCCTTAGGAAGTCCTGCTTGCAAGATTGGCTGGTATCTAGGAATTTGAGTGATAAACAGTTCCCTACAGTGATATAAAACTTTCCCTAAATGATGAGAGTGACTCACTGGGCCTAAAATGTTTGTGCAAAAATATGGTTTATGTTAAGCACGTGCTTTCCTTCTAGGAGTCTGGACTTTTAGTATGTATTAGGCATAGGGTGCCTACATGATCAGCAGAACTGAATTTCTTATGAGTGTCCCTGGTAGACAACATTTCACACATGTTGTCAGATCTCAATGCTGGAAGAATTGTGTCCTGTGTGACTCCACTGAGAGAAGACTCATGGAAGTTGATGCCAGGTTTCATTCAGACTTTGCTCCATGTGCCTTTTCCCTTTGCTGATTTTGCTTTGTATCCTTTTGCTGTCATAAATCATAGCTGTGAGTATGACTCTATGCTGAGTCCTGTGAGTCCTAGCAAATCACCAAATCTGGGGGTTAACTTGGGGATCTTAAACTCTTGGAGATCTTAAGATAAATATAAATTACAGTGCCTGCCCTCATAAATTTGTATTCTAGTTCAGCTCGATCAGACATACATATGTCATACATTTAAATGACAAAAAAGATAACTGACTAAAGGTTAAGATGAATGATATAGAGCACAAATTCTGAAGGAGTTCAGATGAGGTTGAGATAAATGTAAGCAGGTATCCTTGGAGCAGTTTGAAACAAAGAATAATTATTTAAGCAAAGCAGGGAGGAATGGGGTGGAGGGGACATAATACAGACTGAAACACTAACAAAGAAATTAAATGGAGGAATTCATTTAATATCCAGTATTAACTGACTCCGCTTACGCTTCCATAGCCTCACAGCTTTAAAAATTGAGCTGAGTTGGGCTCCCCTGGTGGCGCAGTGGTTGGGAGTCCGCCTGCCGATGCAGGGGACGCGGGTTCGTGCCCCGGTCCGGGAGGATCCCACATGCCGCGGAGACACTGGGCCTGTGAGCCATGGCCGCTGAGCCTGCGCGTCCGGAGCCTGTGCTCCGCGACGGGAGAGGCCACGGCAGTGAGAGGCCCGCGTACCGCAAAAAAAAAAAAAAAAAAAAAAAAAAAAATTGAGCTGAGCAAATTAGGTAACAGTTTATACTGTTACACCTAATACTATTTCGAAAACATGAGTTCATTCACACTTTCACTAGTAGCAGATCCTCTGTAAACTAGAGAATCTCAAACTGGTGCCTCAGTTTTGTTTTGGTTTGTTTGTTTTAAAATTTTGAGCCAGAATCTCCTCAGCAATAAATTTCACATAAAATTTCACAAAAAAAATTTGTGAAAAATTTCACAAAAAATTAAAAAAAAAATTTCACATAAAAATTCAGAATTCTGGTTTCTCTTGATATGTTTTAAACTTTGGCAACAGAGGCCACACATTTCTGAAAGGCAAAAATCAGCAGGAGCTGAGTAACAGCTGTCCCATTTAATAAGGGAAGGCTACTCTCCAATTTCTCAAAATCTTTATATTCACATAATATATACATTTTTGAATTCCACACCCACACATGGAACTCATATATGTTATATGTCTGACCACTGTGTCTCGTTGTTATTTGAGTTTTTTAGCCATTGTATTAGACTGTAAACTTGCTGTTATTCCCTACTATATCCTGGCAACTTACTCGTCAGCTGGCACGTTGTCTGTGCTTACTATCTATTTGTTGAACAAATGAATGATTAATATATGTCACAATGTGAACTCAATATGGGGAAATGATCAATTGTCTGCAACGATGTCTTTGCTTATTAACACAGCTATAGGATAATAATCCCCTAATTGTTACTCTACTTTTCCCATTCCCTACCTCCAACCATGCCTTCTGTTTCTCTCTTTTAAGTTTTCTGCCTTTTTCAAAATCAGTCATCTCTACTCTTGGTTCTAGGTGCTCCACTTTATTTTCCTTTTTTTTTTTTAATTGAAAAGAAGTCCTTAATAAGTGTCATTGGTCCCTACTTCAAATAATTCAGCATCTCTCAAACTGAAGGTTTGCGGAGCTGCTTAGAAGAGAAGGAGAGCTAAAATATCCAAAAAAACTATTTAGTGGTAGTCACTTTCTAAATAAATTAATGGGTTAAAGTGATAAAGTGACCAAATGTCCTGGATTAGTTAGCTCAGTACTCAGCTCCTCCTTTTTGTCCTGGTGAAACTGGCCCAGATTCCCTTCAAGATTAAGTGTCCTGCAAGTTCTTGCCATCTGAAAACTGGGAGGCTGTCACACTGTAGGTTAAATGGCTGAGAAGGTTAGGATCTTCAGTCCAAGGAGATTATAAAGCCAGTGTAATATCGAGGCACTATTTTTCTTGAGACAAATTTTAAAAGATGTTAATTCAGAAAATGGATTTGACTGGGATATAATTCCAAGAGGCAGAAGATGTGGACTGAGATTATTAAAAATTGAGATCCTAGTAGAGTCTGAATTCTGGAATGACATTGTACATGTAAGAAATAAAAACAAATAAAATTATTGAGCCCTCTTACATTGCAGGTATTATGCAGGAGGTTTTAGGTGTATTCTTTCATTTTGTAATTTAATTCTTATTCCACCCATTTTACAGATGAGTTAATTAAAGAACTTGCTCCATAACATACAACTAATAAGTGGCAGAACAAAAATACCAACCCCAGTCTTTCTGACACTTAAGCCCATATTTTTACCAAAGAAAAAATGGCAAAGGTATAGAAAAGCAGTCAATATTAAGAACAACTGGATAGCAGGGACTTAGCAAGTGAGAGGCCAGGGGCCAGAAACTCAATACCTGGATGCTCAGGAATGAAAGATCACTCTTGTTCCAGGGGCTAATGATATATTTATTTCAGGACTAATAAAATATAAACAGTCTATGTAAAAATGTTTTTCTTTGGAAGCCTAGATTTTAACCTTAAAACCCTAAAGTAGTGTGTGTCATTAACTAATATGTGATGTTGGGCAAGTAACAGACTGTTAGAGCCTCAAATTCCTTATTTAAAAAAATGGAGACCATAATGCTTAACTCAAATAGTGATGATTGACTACAACACTAAAAGTTAACCTCCTTAGCCTAGAATATGGGTTTAATAAATGTTAGCTAGTAGTAGTAGTAGTCATCATCATTGTTGCTGTTGTCTCCTTAAACCTACGTTAATTTACCTCATGATTGAAACTAGGAATGTTTTTATGACTCAGCAAAGTGACTGGGAAATGCTTTTTTAGTTGAGCAATCTATCTTAAGCTCTAATCTGAAATTGAGGTAAAAGGAAATTTTGCACATAATCACTGTGGTAGATTACTTGCAAAGACGGCCACAATAATTTCTTCCATCCCTACATATACACCTCTTTGCAATGTGACTTTGCTACTCCTCCATAAGGATGTAGAATTTATTTTCCCATCTCTTATGTTGGAGCTGGCCATGTGACTTGCTTTGACAAAAGAATGCAGTAGAAATTACATTGTGCAACTTTGAAGTTTAGGCTTCAAGAGCCCTTGCATCTTCGACTCATGCTCTCTTGAAAGCCAGATGCTACATAAAGATGTCTGGAATACCCTGCTGGAGATACATGCCCCAGCCAATAGCCACCACCAGCATCTGGACATGTGAATGAAGATAACTAGGCCACTGAGCCCTGGTCAAGCCTGCAGCAGATTACTGCATTCACATAAATGAACCCAGACAAGGCCAGCAGAAGGACAACCCAGCCAAACTCAGCCCAAATTGCTGACTCACAGAACTGTGAGTAAATAAATGGCTGTTATCTTAAGTCAGTAAGTTTTTGAGTGGTTTTATTACACAGCAACAGAAATCTACAACAATTACCATGTTTGAATCATTTTTCAAATTATTAATATTTATTAAATGAGTACCATAAGCAAGGCATCAGGCTAGGTACAGAAAGTGAGCCAAAATATGTAAAGTTTGGCCACTGTCTTGAAATGAGTTTTAATCTATATCAGGAGGTGATAAAGTATTTTAATAACAATAACACAAGACAATATACTAGAAGAGCCATAGAGTAACACAACCATATTGTTGTAAGAATTAAAAAATTGGATCATTTCTGCTGGAGGTGATAAGGGAAGGATTTATCATGAAGATAATATTAGAGTTAAGCCTTGAAGGATTTTGACAGTGGAGTAGGAGGAAAAGAAATTCTAAGGGAAAGAAAAATGACCTGAGGATAACTATGGTCTTGGTAAAGAGCAAAGAGTGCTCAGAAACTTGCCAATACTTTTTGTTGGATTATAGTGTATATGTAGATGTGGGAGAATAATTCTTCAACAAATATCAAGTCGCAACTTCATTCCAGGCACTGCCTACTACTACGTTATTATGTATTGATGATAGATGTGGAAGCTGAACTACAGATGTGAAGGCCAAGTCACTAGTCCAAGTTCACAGCAAGTGGGGGAGCAGGGGTTTGAATGCAACCAGTTGGACTCTAGAGCCACTCTACTACTGGGCAGTGTCTTGGCTAAGTTAAAAAGTTAGTTACTTAAAGAAAAACAAAAAAAAAGGCCAGCACCAAACTAAGTACCCATTTAACAGTTGCAGTGAAAACAAATCAACAAGGAGGAAATTCAAACACTTACTATTGAGCAGAAAAATCAAATTAAGAAGAATAAATGCAGGGACTTCTCTGGTGGCGTGGTGGTTAAGAATCTGCCTTGCAATGCAGGGGACACGGGTTCGAGCCCTGGTCCGGGAAGATCCCACATGCCGTGGGGCAGCTAAGCCCTTGCGCCACAACTACTGAGCCTGTGCCCTAGAGCCCACGAGCCACAACTACTGAGCCCATGTGCTGCAACTACTGATGCCTGCGTGCCTAGAGCCCATGATCTACAACAAGAGAAGCCATGGCAATGAGAAGCCCGCGCGCAGCAGCGAAGACCCAACACAGCCAAAATCAATAAATAAATTAATTAATTAAAAAAAAGAATACATGCAGTATGATTATATTTGTGTAAGGTAAAAACCAGGCAACTATACAGCATATTTACATATGTTAATGTATACACAAAACTAAAATGAAAAGAAAAAAATGATGAGTACAAAATTCAGGATAAATTTCCTGGAGGTCCAGTGGTTAAGACTCTGCACTTCCACTGCAAGGGTTACAGGTTCGATCCCTGGTCAGGGAACTAAGATCCTGCAGGCCGTGGGGGGGTGGCCAAAAAAAAACACCAAAAAGCAAAATTCAGGATAGTGGCTTCCTCTAGAGGGGGAGAAAAGAGTTTGAGATTAGGGAGGGGCTCACAGAATGCTTCAAGGAACTGGTTACATTAGTTTTTCTTAAAATAGATGCTGTTTATTTTATTATTTTCCTTTAAATTATATATATGTTATACAGTTGTTCCTTAGTTTCCTGGGGGTGCGGGGTAGGTTCCAGGAACCACCCCCCCAATACCAAAAGCCAGGATGCTCAAGCCTGTTACATAAAATGACATAGTTTTTGCATATAACCTACTCACATCCTACCATACACCTGAAATCATCTCTGGATTACTTACAACACCTAATACAGTGTAAATGCTATGTAAATAGTTGCAGGCCACGTGGCAAATTCAAGTTTTGCTTTTTGGAACTTTCTGGAATTTTTTTCCAAATATTTTCCATCTGCTGTTGGTTGAATGCGGATGCAGAACAACAGATACGGAGGGCCCATTGTATACATCTTGTTTACATGATATATGTATAAATCTAATAGATTTCACACAACAACAAAAAGTACCACAGGGTTCAAAAGAGGGAAGTTAGGAATTGAAATGAATCAGATGTGAAAGAGAGAAAGCATTTCAGAATGAGGAACTGGCCGAGGCACGGAGGCAGGAAAAGGGGTGGGGAACAGTAAGAGGAAAACAGAGTAAGTCATTTTTGCAATAGCCTACATTTGTAGGGGAGTAGTGGTGGGGAAAAGCTAGATAAAGTTGTGGCCAGAATGTGGAGAGTCTTGGAAGCACTTGTAAACCTCACACTGTAAACAATGGGGTCTTTACTTCAATTAGTATTCCTTAGTTTTGGGCAACAAGAAACAATTACGGCTATTCCAAGTAAAAAGAGAAAGAGAAGAGAGAAAAAAAAGATAGGGAGATAGATAGTAGGAGAGAGAAAAAGAGAGAAGGAGGGAAGGAGAAACAGAAGCAGAAAAATAGAGAAATAGACTGAATAGTTTTGGGATAGGTTACCAAGTAAGTGACCAGTCCAGGAACCTGGTAGTTCTGGGGATCTCAATGAAATAAACTGATAGAGCAGCTCTTTAGAACACTCAATTCTTACTACCTTCTACCCCAGTGTGCTTCCATCCAAGATTCCAGTTTCTAGGAGAGTATGGTTAACCTAGTGCTTCCACCTCTGTGATCTGGGAAGCAGGGTTCTGTGCTTGCAGCTCATGAGAATACAGGAAGCGAAGTCGAGTAGAATTAAAAAAAAAAAAAGGCCCAGTCTGAATTGCTCAGGAAGTATGGGATTACTGAGCAAAACCTAAGGATTCCCTTATTCAAACATTAGTTCTTCAGATTAGACATGTCAACACGTACTAATTTAATTAAATCTCTGGAACTGATGATTTCATCACAATGAGCTAACAGTTTCGTTTTCGGTGACCTTAAGTTTTTGTACGCCTCTACAACTGCTGTCCTCTCATAATAATTACTAGATTGGGACCCATTACTTCTGTGATGGAACTCAGATCAACCATCCTTTGCGGAAGACCTGGCAGAAAATGCTGAAAGAAATATAAGAAAACTATGGCACCGTAAGATGGCCCTGAGAAGTAGCCGAGCGACCCCAAGCTGCAGCGGTCCCTCCACTGAGTTGATAGCCTAAGTTCCCTGCTAAACAGCTCCCAGGGTCAGCGAAGTCGACTGAGCGACCGGTCCCTATGGCAGACGTAGGCCGAACTGCACACTGGGAAATGTAGTTCCGCGGGGAAGGGACGGAGTGGCGGGAGCCGCACACGCGCACTAAGAGCTCAGGGCAACAAAGACGACGGCGTGTGCGCACGCGCCTGAGAAAGACTCGGGAGGGCGTGCGCGTACGCGTGCGCGCCCGGCCGCGGTTCTGAGCTACCAAGCGGCTGAGAGGACAGGGAGGGAGGGGCAGGAGCTACCGACCTCAGGAGGAGGAGAAGGGGTTGTGCTCCTGGCCGAGCAAGGAGAAAGGGGCGGGGCTGGAGAGCAGCGCGCCGGGGTGCCGAGCTCCTGGGACCGGCGGGCGCGTGAGTGTCTGTGGCCCTTGCCGTCCCAGTGGCCGCCGCCGTCGCTTGGCTGCCGTCGGTCTGCGGGAGGCGGGTTATGGCGGCGGCGGCAGTGGGAGCTGTGAATGAATTCTCCGGGTGGACGAGGGAAGAAGAAAGGCTCCGGCGGCCCCAGCAGCCCGGTGCCTCCCAGGCCTCCGCCCCATTGCCTGGCCACCTCCCGCCCCGCCCCAAGGCCGGCCCCTTCGCCCCAATCGCCGCATAAGCGAAACCTGTACTACTTCTCCTACCCGCTGTTCGTAGGCTTCGCGCTGCTGCGTTTGGTCGCCTTCCACCTGGGGCTCCTCTTCGTGTGGCTCTGCCAGCGCTTCTCCCGCGCCCTCATGGCCGCCAAGAGGAGCTCCGGGGCCGCGCCGGCGCCGGCCTCGGCCTCGCCCCCGGCGCCAGTGCCAGGCGGGGAGGCCGAGCGCGTCCGAGCCTTCCACAAGCAGGCCTTCGAGTACATCTCCGTTGCTCTGCGCATCGATGAGGACGAGAAAGGTAACTGGGGTCCTGGGGGGAGGGGGCGGCGGCGCCAGGAAGAAAGCGGTGGGGTCGCCGAGGGAGGGCAACACCTGCGTCCCTTTCCTGCGGGAGCCGGCGGTGCTCCTCCGTAATTGATCTGCCCGGTGAGACTGCTTCCTCGGGTTAGACCCTCATCCTCCACGATTCTCAGTTAAACACCTCTCTCCTCTCAGGCACCCTAGCCGGTGACTTTGTTTCAGACACTAGCCCACACCTACACTTCTGCAATGGCCCAAGTCCCTATGAGACACCCAGACGTGCTGGTGACAGTGACAGTTGTCCTAGAGTGACCACACAGATCCTTTCTAGCGCTGTAAACAGTGAGTGGCTTCCTCTGAGCCAGGT
The DNA here is from genome assembly GCF_000442215.2 of Lipotes vexillifer. Lineage (NCBI taxonomy): Eukaryota > Metazoa > Chordata > Mammalia > Artiodactyla > Lipotidae > Lipotes > Lipotes vexillifer. Next base: position 2,784,759 of record NW_006777292.1, on the reverse strand, counting down.
TTTCCAAAAGGTTTTGATATCGAAGAAGCTGTGCCTTGTTATAGGCTTTTAGTGAAAGCAGAGTACTGTAGTGTCAGAAAAAAAGAACAAATGGTGACTCAGTTTTGAAAGGAACAGCTGCATATGATTACAGCTGAATTTGCACTATTTTTAAAAGTTTCATAACAGTCATTATTATCAATGTAATGACTTATAAGTAGTTTTCAATAAAGTTCTATTTTAGTATAAAACTTTTGCTCCTGGTTAATTTGATCTCATCTAAGTAAGTATTCCAAGGTAACCTCTAAATTTTTAAATTGAAATATTGAGTGAGGACTTCCCTTGTGGGGCAGTGGTTAAGAATCCGCCTGCCAATGCAGGGGACACGGGTTTGATCCCTGGTCCGGGAAGATCCCACATGCCGTGGAGCAACTAAGCCCATGCACCACAACTACTGAGCCTGCGCTCTAGAGCCTGCAAGCCACAACTACTGAAGCCTGCGTGCCTAGGGCTGGTGCTCCACAACAAAAGAAGCCACTGCAATGAGAAGGCTGCACTTGCAGCAATGAAGAAGACTCAGTGCAGCCAAAAATAAATAAATAAATAAATATTTAAGAAATTGAGTGAATAGGATTAGTTTATAATACCATTTTACAATAAAATTTAAAGATTTCTATTTCTGAATGAAAGCAAGGGTATTACATCCTTCAGATTTCTTTTAAGCTAACGTTTTTTAGTCTTTCTATAGGCTAGGCACTGTGTGCTCTTAGGTTTGCATGTGTTATCTGTTTAGTCCTCAGAGTTACCCTGTGAGGTGAAGGTACTGTTAGTATCAGCATTTTACAGATGAACAAACTGAGGTTCAAAAGATTAAAGCAGGTCATTCCAAACCTATGCTAATTGCTAATGCCAATTTTTTTGTGGAGTTAGAAGGAGTCTTATAGCATTTTGAAAATCCCTCCTTTCGTCCCAACTCCAGTATGCTGAGATCTTCTTTTTCCTCTAACTACTCATTTTCATTGTCCATTAGTTAAAAAAAAAAAAGCAATCTGCAGTTCATTTGTAGTGTCTCCACTACCAACTCCAGAAACTGTTCTAGAATGTCAGTTTTGTTGAAACTTATTTCCTTTGTGAAGCCTTGGACTGAGAAGTAGGATATAAGGAAAGAGGCAGGTATTCATGGGTTTTGGAGTGTAAGGACAGAGTGGAGGTTAAGAACGTTGAAGAAAGGAGGCGTGGGGCTTCCCTGGTGGCTCAGTGGTTAAGAATCTGCCTGCCAATTCTGGGCACATGGGTTCAATCCCTGGCCTAGGAAGATCCCACAGGCTGCGGAGCAACTAAGCCCATGCGCCACAACTACTGAGCCTGCGCTGTAGAGCCCATGCTCTGCAACAAGAGAAGCCACGACAATGAGAAGCCTGCGCACCACAATGAAGAGTAGCCCCTACTTGCCTCAACTAGAGAAAGCCTACGCGCAGCAACGAAGACCTAATGCAGCCAAAAATAAAAACAAATAAATAAATAAATTTATTTTTTAAAAAAAGAAAGGAGGCACATTTAAGAAAAGAATACCGGGCTTCCCTGGTGGCACAGTGGTTGAGAGTCCGCCTGCTGATGCAGGCGACACGGGTTCGTGCCCCGGTCCGGGAAGATCCCATATGCTGCGGAGCAGCTGAGCCTGTGTGCCATGGCCGCTGAGCCTGCACATCCGGAGCCTGTGCTCCGCAACGGGAGAGGCCACAACAGTGAGAGGCCCGCGTACCGCAAAAAAAAAAAAAAAAAGAAAGAAAGAAAAAAATACCATGTGTTTTGGGAGGGAAGTTTTTAATCGCTTCATTCTTTTTTTAATATATATTTAAAATATTTATTTATTTATTTTTGTCTGCATTGGGTCTTCGTTGCTGCCTGTGGGCTTTTTCTAGTTGTGGCGAGTGCGGGCTGCTCTTCGTTGAGGTGCACAGGCTTCTCATTGCGGTGGCTTCTCTTGTTGTGGAGCACAGCCTCTAGGCACGTGGGCTTCAGTAGTTTTGGCTTGCAGGCTCAGTAGTTGTGGTGCATGGGCTTAGTTGCTCCGCGGCATGTGGGATCTTCTCGGACCAGGGCTCAAACCCCTGTCCCCGGCATTGGCAGGCGGATTCTTAACCACGGCGCCACCAGGGAACTCCCTGTTGCTTCATTTTTTATCTCTAAGGAGCATCCACGATCTCCTAGGGAGGATGAAGAAGCATACCATTATCCCTACCTAGAGAAGCACTGTTTTATTGCACTATTTTATTATAATAGAGTCCTTTGAAGTTTACTAATCTAGGTCAAAAGTTGTTGTAGAATAGAGGGAATATATTTAAGGGTAGATCAATTCCAGTAAATACAAGGAAATTTTGTTAACACTGGGTGATGGGAGTTGGGAGGTAGCATAAGAGGTCAAGGAAAGCTTAGGTATTAAAAAAAAGGATCCTGGACTCTTAGATTTAAAGAGAAATCAGTTCCATTTGAGGGGTAAGTAATGGAAGTGGAATTGAGACCTTGGGTTTCATGCTGGTGACTTATCTTTGGGTATTGCATATATACCTCTATCTATTTAATTTCTCTTAAAATATTTAAGTGTAAATATTTTCAGCAATCTCTGTACCACATATTTCACTCTCAGCTGATAATGTTTCTATTCAAAGGTTTTGCTTTATTTATACAGTTAGTTTATAAAGTGGACAGCAGAACAGGCAATGATAACTCTAGTTTGAATTCTACAACTGATGCATTATATGAGAAAATAAATTAGTTCAAACTGAAACAAATTAGTTATATTAATTTTCCTTTGACAGTGAAGTAAAACTGAGTTTACATTGTCGTGTTGCTCTTCTATCTCAAATTTTTCCTTTAGCATATTGAAAATTTTTTTACTTTACCTTTAATTCAGTGGTTGCCAGAGTTCACATTTGAAGTCTGTTTGCCTCTCAGCCATCCTTGACAATACAGAACCTAATTTCAGAAGAATTTTATTCTCCCTCTTTCCTACTGCATCAAAATATATATGAACAAATTGAAATGAATTGGATAGTGTTCAAAGGTTTCCTAACTCTGTAGGTAGCCCCTAAACCATTAAGGGGCTAGTAATGTCATGCAGTCCCTTTCCGTTAAAAACTTGACCTAGCTTCTAAATATACTGAAAGCCACTTTATTTCATCAGGTGAAGTGGGCTATTTCAGACTGTAGTGATGTTAGTTAATTGACACATTTGGTGCCTTCAAATAATAAAGGCCAAATTAAATCTTATTTTAACAAGGTAATACATAAGTGTGGTTTATAAGATGGCTGTTTATTTTGAATTTTATTCTTTTTTATGGCATACTCAACTTTGACACTGAACTTTCATAAAGGCCTAAATTTATCTGAAACCAAGCTATTTTTTAAAAAAATAAATTTATTTTTTGCGTGTGGGCTTTATCTAGTTGCGGCAAGCGGGGGCTACTCCTTGTTGTGGTGCGTGGGCTTCTCATTGCGGTGCCTTCTCTTGTTGCAGAGCACGGGCTCCAGGTGCGCGGGCTTCAGTAGTTGTGGCACATGGGCTCAGTAGTCGTGGCTTGCGGGCTCTAGAGCGCAGGCTCAGTAGTTGTGGCGCACGGGCTTATTTGTTCCACGCCATGTGGGAATCTTCCTGGACCAGGGCTCAAACCCGTGTCGCCTGCATTGGCAGGCGGATTCTTAACCATTGCGCCACCAGGGAAGCCCCTGTTTGTTTTATATGAAGCAGGTTCTCTGTCTTTTAATTCCAAGGGCCTCTTGGAATACTTGGGGGAGGAGAGAAGGTTGTAATAGTGGTTCTTTGGATTAACCAGAACATGACCTAACGTGCTTTGGGTGGCTCCTGCTGATAGACAAGCCTGGGGTCTCCTGAGTAATACAGTGGTGCATGTTCTTCAGGTGTGGCTCAGTTACCTCAGGTGTGTAGGACTTGACAGACAGTAAGGGCCCAATGTATTGTATGAAAGAGAGAGAGCCAGTTTCTCAGGATAAGATAGGGCTGCAGCATCTGGCATCAAGGATAGAAGTTATCTAAATAAAATCCTTTTTTATTTATTCCTAGTCAGTTTATATTTAAAATGGAAGGTTTTTTTGAAAATTAATTACCATGTACTATAATTTCATATAATCCAATGTAGTACCTTATTTAAAACACACAAAATACTTGCTTATCCGCATCTATTTTCAGAAGGTGAAGCTAGAGATTAGAAATCAGAAGTATCAGATTTGGTATACTTTCTTTTATTCCTAAAAACTACTAGATACCATTTTAAAAGGATTGATTTCAGACAATTTTCTTGTGCCTAATTTCTGCTTTAAACAATTAGAACAAGGAAAGAATTATTCTGAAGGATGGACATTCTGATAATATCATACTTTTCCCAGAGAATAACATTATTTTTTATTAAATAAACAATAAACACTTTCTATTTCTCTTCGAGAATATTTAGTGGCATTTGCACTAAAGAGACAAAAAGGCAGCCACTTTTACGAACTTCATTCCTTGTTCTGTTTTTAGCTGATGTTTATTGCAGTTTATATTCTTCCTAGTACAGAATACAGTTGAACCGTATAAAACTCACCTGGAAACTAGATTCCTAAGATTATTGTTAGTCATCCTGATGACAATTAAGGGATAGTCAGTAAACGGATATTAAAGTATTGAAGAAGGATCTTCCCTAACCCTTTATGCCTCTTTTTCACTATCTTATTCTCTGTGCTCTACCCAATAGTAGTTGGATTTTTCAATTATGGCAAAGTGTAGATTCTCTACTTTTCTACTCGTTTTCCACTCTCTTGACCTGTATAAGATCAGTGAAGGTATTAATCAGTGACCTAGCCTTTTTTTCTCTTGCTTTGTGAATTATTAACAAATGCTCCTGCTAGACATCCTATAGAATAAAACATCTTTGAGCACACTCACATCTCAGTGGTTCATTCTGGTAGTGAGGAAAGAAAAATGTCAAAATCCACAATTTTCTTGGAACTAGTAAGTGTTTTACAGCTATATAGGTATAGCATAGACATGTTATACTTATTCACATATCTTTCTGTTCTTTTGCAGATATTTTATGTTGCAGTAGAGATGGAGAGAATTAGTTTGTTGTTCTTAAGTGGATTTTGTCAGTTCCTTTCAGTGAGCTTTCACTAGAACACCCATCTATGGCTGAACAAGTGGGATTTATTACTTATTGTAACCAAGAGAACACACACTATGGGGAACCATGGTGTATCTCAGGAAAAGGCTAAAAAGAACTTGTAGAATTTGGGCTTGTATTAGGTGATTTTAAGGAGGATTTAAGGAAGCAGGGTTTTGCTCTGGATTGGATGTTTTCAGGAATTGGGGATAATTCTGTGATTAAGTATCTTAAATCTAACCCAGAAAGAGAGAAGACTAGAGTGAGGATGAAGCTGCAATTGGTTAAGAAGCAGTCATTAGCCCGAAGAGGGGGATGTTTGGTGTATCATGGCTTGGCCAATGTTCACATTTTGTCTGTGTTTAGACATGATTGTAGAGTGGTCTCATTTTTGTCTTCATCCATCATGGTCACAGAGTGACCTTGTCTGATGTTGTTGTTCTGTGGAATTGTTTATACTCAGTAGAACACCAAGGCTTAGTTGTAATGTCAGGTCATTTCCTTGTTACACCAAGGCTTAGTTGACGGTACCAGCTGCTTGATGTCAGGGGCTGCTTTTCTTTATCTCAGGTTTGAGAGTCTAATTTTATCCTTTTTAAATTGCTGTGCCTCTTATCCAAATTGACATTTGAATTCTGGCTCCACAGGATCTTGGGCAAGTTACTTATTATTAGACTGAGATAATGTTTGTAAAATACTTAGTGCCTGCACATAGTAGGTCCTCAGAAAATGGGAACTATTGTTATTTATTTATTTATTTTACAAACTTTTTAAAAAATTATTTATTTAATTTACTTATTTTTGGCTGTGCTGTGTCTTCGTTGCTGTGCACGGGCTTTCTCTAGTTGTGGCAAGTGGGGGCTACTCTTCGTTGCTGTGCACGGGCTTTCTCTAGTTGTGGCGAGTGGGGGCTACTCTTCGTTGCTGTGCACGGGCTTTCTCTAGTTGTGGCGAGTGGGGACTACTCTTCGTTGCGGTGCATGGGCTTCTCATTGCGGTGGCTTCTTGTTGTGGAGCATGGGCTCTAGACGCATGGGCTTCAGTAGTTGTGGCACGAGAGCTGAGTGGTTGTGGCTCACGGGCTCTAGAGCACAGGCTCAGTAGTTGTGGTGCACAGGCTTAGTTGCTCCGCAGCATGTGGGATCTTCCCGGACCAGGGCTCGAACCCATGTCCCCTGCATTGGCAGGCGGATTCTTTTTTTTTTTTTTTAAGATGTTGGGGGTAGGAGTATATTAATTAATTAATTAATTTTTGTTGTGTTGGGTCTTCTTTTCTGTGCAAGGGCTTTTTCTAGTTGTGGCAAGCGGGGACCACTCTTCTTCGCGGTGCTCAGGCCTCTCACTATCGCGGGCTCGCTTGTTGCAGAGCACAGGCTCCAGACGCACAGGCTCAGTAGTTGTGGCTCATGGGCTCAGTTGCTCCGCGGCACGTGGGATCCTCCCAGACCAGAGCTCGAACCCGTGTCCCCTGCATTAGCAGGCAGATTCTCAACCACTGCGTCACCAGGGAAGCCCTGGCAGGCGAATTCTTAACCACTGTGCCACCAGGGAAGTCCCGAACTATTGTTATTAATTTTACAGTTCTTTTAAGGTTACAGCCTCTAGAGGTTATGTTAGAACATTGTTAAACCTTGATACCTAGTTTTTACTACTCTTTTATGAAACAGCAGCAGTCTAAATGAGATTTGAGAAAGAAGGCAAATTATCTGGAGTGTTATAAAAATATTTTTGCTAATTGTGACCCTTTGTTCAGAAAAAACAGATGGAAGTCTCCCCTTAGCTTCACTTAGTATCCTAGCTTTTTATTACAAAAGAGATGAAATGATTTTTTATTCTCATGTATGTACTCATGTATGAATGCAAGCTCTTTTTTTTTTTTTTTTTTTT
>NW_006777292.1:2757941-2777594 GCF_000442215.2 Lipotes vexillifer | reverse complement strand
TTGCGGTACGCGGGCCTCTCACTGTTGTTGCCTCTCCCGTTGCGGAGCACAGGCTCCGGACGCGCAGGCTCAGCGGCCATGGCTCACGGGCCCAGCCACTCCGCGGCACGTGGGATCTTCCTGGCCCGGGGCACGAACCCATGTCCCCTGCATCAGCAGGCGGACTCTCAACCACTGCGCCACCAGGGAAGCCCTGAATGCAAGTTCTTGATAGAGAATTGGAAAATACCAAAAATGCACAGAAGAAAATTAAAATTACCTACCATCCATAGCAAATTAAAAAAAGACTTAAAGAAGACAAATTGATTGAAATTCTTAAGGTTTAAAGAAAATGTCCAAAACTGTAATGATTCCTTTACATGGGATTCAAAACCTTTCCAATTAAATGGGAAAAAATAAATCTTAACTTCAGAAATAAACCTTGATGGTTGAACATGAAAGCAAATATGGCCTTTTTTTTTGCTGAATTAAAACAGAGTAGAAAGGATCCTTTCTGTGATAGTGAACTATGAGAGAATTAATCAGGGGGCTGTTAGTCTGATGCTTCATGGTCTCTGGTTTATTGTGGATTAGCACACATTAAAATCTACTGTAAGATTTCTAGAGATACCTGTTACTCCGCTAATGTGACACTTGCAAGTTGCTAGCAAAAAATTGTGTAGGGGGCTTCCCTGGTGGCGCAGTGGTTGAGAGTCCGCCTGCCGATGCAGGGGATACGGGTTCGTGCCCCGGTCTGGGAAGATCCCACATGCCGTGGAGCGGCTGGGCCCGTGAGCCATGGCCGCTGAGCCTGTGCATCCGGAGCCTGTGCTCCACAATGGGAGAGGCCACAACAGTGAGAGGCCCACATACCGCAAAAAAAAAAAAAAAAAATTGTGTAGGAAAATGGATGTACTTACTCCCTGGAATTGTTTGTAGAATGATGCTTAAGAAGGGCTAAATAGATAAGTTAAAAGCGGTGGGCTTTATGAGCTAAAATACAACAGTGCATACAGTTCTGGAGTAGAAGGATTTATATTTATTAACAAATTTACTAAGTATGATAAAGGTAATTTTTTACATATCTCTTTATTAAAGTATTATCCCATGCCCTATTTCATTTGATCTTTGCCACAACTCATGAGGTAAAAGAAATGTCATCTTGTTTTTAGGTAAGGAGACTAAAACTCAGAGAGATTGCCAGACTTTGCCAAAGTCATACAGCTATTAAATGATGGAGAAAGACTTAAATCTCTGTCTTCTAACTCACATACTTGCAAACTGACATCCTCCCTTGCTACCCAAACTACTCATGTTTTGACCCTTCTTGTGGCAATCTGGGTACCACTAACATGTGAGTGAAAAGATTCAGTTGATGATTCACAAATTAGTCTGCTATTCTTTTTTTTTTAAACAGAATGTAGATTTACTTTTCAAAAAAATTAATTAGTTAATTAATTTGGCTGTGTTGGGTCTTAGCTGCAGCACACGGGGTCTTCATTGTGAGATCTTTTGTTTCACGCATGGGCTCTTTGTTGTGGCTTGCAGGCTTCTCTAGTTGTGATGCATGGTCTCAGTAGTTGCGCGTGCGGGCTTAGTTGCCCTGCGGCATGTGGGATTTTAGTTCCCTGACCAGGGATTGAACCTGTGTCCCCTGCACTGGAAGGCGGATTCTTAACCACTGGACCACCAGGGAAGTGCCTCCACTATTATCTTTATTTAAAGATGGATAACATCAGTATTTTTGTTGCTTGTACAGTAACACAACTCTAAAATAATGCACAAATATAGAAAGTGAAAATCTTCTGTAATCTTATCCTTAGGGAGATGATTACTGATAAGTTTCCTGATTTTGTCTAGTTACATAAACATAAATATTCATTAGAGGAAAAGAACCATGTTACATAGAAACTGATCTGTAACCTTTTTCACTTAATGTATGGGAACTCACTTTCCGTTTCAATATATTTAATCTTCCTCCTCTAATTTTTTCAGTTTTTAAGTACACTTTTATTAAAGCATATATAAAGTGCACAGTTAGTGTGTTGCTTAATGAATTATTAAACTGAGCACAGCAGTTTGAAACGCCACCAGGTCAAGAAATAGAGTATTACTCCAGAAGCCTGCCTTTCTCATCCTCCCTTCTGCTCACTACCTTTCCCTTCCCTTCACAAAGGTATCTTCAATTCCTAACTTCTTACACCATAAATCACCTTTGCCTGATCTTGAGCTTTATCAGTGAAATCATACAGTATGTGTTCTTTTTATGTATGGCTCCTTTTGCTCAACATTATGCTTGTCAGATTAATCCTTGAAGTTACTTGTGGCAGTAATTGTTCATTTTCATTGCTGTATACCAGGGAGCAGCAAACTGCCTATAATGGGTCATTTAGTCATTTTTTTTTATTGTAGTAAAAGATAGATAACAAAATTTGCCATTTTAGTCAATTAAAGTATGCAAATCATTGGCATTAAATACATTCACAGTACTGTGTAACCATCACCACTATCCATTTCTAGAGCTTTTCATCATCCCAAACAGCAATTCTGCATCCATTAAACAATAACTCCCCATTTCCTCTTCTCCATACTCCCTTCCTCCCAGTCTCTGATAACCTCTGTTCTGCTTTCTGTCTCTATGAATTTGCATATTCTGGGTACCTCATATAAGTGGAGTCATACAATATCTGTCTTTTTGTGTCTGACATTTCACTTAGCATTTCAATGTTTATCAGCCTTGTAGCATATAACAGATTTCATTCCTTTTTGAGGCTGAATAATATTCCGTTGTATGTATATACCACATTTTGTTTATCCCTTCATCTGTTGATGGATATTTGGGTTGTTTCCATCTTTTGTTAATAATGCTACTATAAACATTGGTATACAAGTCTCTGAGTTCCTTTTCAATACTTTTGAGTATCCACCTAGGAATAGAATTGCTGGATCATAAGGTAATTATTATGTTTAATTTTTTGAGTGACTGCCAAACTGCTTTCCACAGCAGCTTTGCATTTTTTAAGCATATTTTAAAAAATTAATTATTTTTTTAAATCTTTGGCTGCGTTGGGTCTTCATTACCGCGAGCAGGCTTTCTCTACTTGTGGTGAGCGGGGGCTACTCTTTGTTGCGGTATGCGGGCTTCTCATTGAGGTGGCTTCTCTTGTTGCGGAGCACGGGCTCTAGGCACACGGGCTTCAGTAGTTGTGGCTCACAGGCTCTAGAGCGCAGGCTCAGTGGTTGTGGCTCAAGGGCATAGTTGCTCTGCGGCATGTGGGATCTTCCCGGACCAGGGCTCAAACCCGTGTCGCCTGCATTGACAGGTGGATTCTTAACCACTGCACCACCAGGGAATTCCCCAGCTTTGCATTTTTACATTCCCAGCACCAGTGCACAAGGGTTTCTAATTTCTTCACGTTTGTTAGTTTCAAGGTTTGCTTGTTTTATTTTTATTTATTTATTTTTACTTTATTTTATTTTTTCATCTTTTGGCCACACCATGCGGCATGTGGGATCCTAGTTCCCCAACCAGGGATCGAACCCAAGGCCCCTGCATTGGAAGTGTGGAGTCTTAACCACTGGACCGCCAGGGAAGTCTCTGTCTTTTTAAATAATGGCCATCCTAATTAATGTGAAGTGGTATTGCATCATAGTTTTGCTTTGCATTTCACTAATGACTTATGGTATCAAGCATCTTTTCATGTGCTTATTGGCCATTTGCATATCTTCTTTGGAAAAATGTCTATTCAAGTCCTTTGCCCATTTTTGCATTCTCCTGGTTTTTTGTTGAACCATTTAATAAATATTTCTCTTTTTTTTGGAATTTTGAATTTTATTTTATTTATTTGTTTATGCAGCAGGTTCTTATTAGTTATCTATTTTATACATATTAGTGTATATATTTAATAATTATTTCAAGTGCTCTTTCAAAACTATTCAACACTCTCATATAGGGGGTGTGATCCAGTAAAGCTTTATATACAAAAACAGGCAGCTGACTCTATTTGGCTCTTGGGCTGTTGTTGGTCCTAGATTATGTAGTTCACTTGTAGTTCACATTATTGGCTATTAATTTCAACTACCACTACAACCATTGTAAGTTTCTGCCATCCCACTCTTCTCTTGATTTGATGTAGTCTGGTTGGTTGAGTTTGAATGTTGTTTGTGCCCATATAGGAAAGAGTGAAATGTGTAGGGGAAACTAAGAACTGTTCAAGTATCATGAAGGCCTTTTGTGTGCTGGACGCCATTGTAAGGTTTGATTTTTCTGCCATAATTTAGTCAAAAGGGGGAATTCCCTGACTGTCCAGTGTCAGGACTTGGCGCTCTCACTGCCAGGGCCTGGGTTCAATCCCTGGTCGGGGAACTAAGATCCCACAAGCTGCATGGCATGGCCAAAAGTTAAAAAAAAAATTTAATCAGAAGGATGATCACGCAGGAGCTTATGGGCTTGTAGTTTCCCCTAATTTAGGGGACTGAAGTGATTTGAGTGTGGGTGTCAGCCCTTGTACAAGCTGGCCTAGTTCATAACTCTTCAGTGAGGCAGGGTCCCAACCAAAATCTTGGAATCATTGCCACTTATTCTCCTTGGCATGCCCTGGAATTCATTTTTTGTCACCTTAGTCCCATGAGTCTGCTGAAAGCTCTGCTTAGTTTCTTGGTCACATTTGCATTCAGAATTGACAATTGTTTCAAGCAGAAAAGTGCCCCAAGTCATAGGCTCACCTCTGTTGGCTCTTCTCTTTTCCATATTTTGGTAATTTTTTAAAACAGCCATCCTAATGGGTGTGAAATGTCCCCTCCTTCCAAATTTTAGTAATTTTCATACTGTTTTGAAAATTCTCTGATCCCTTCAAACAGATGTTTTAAAAATATTTTTCTAGTTTTTCTCTTCTAATCTTACTCTTGTAATCAAAATTTTAGTTCTGGTATTATAATTCAAGTCACAACAAATGTTCTTATACATAAATGTTGGAGTATTGCACTTTTAAAAAATCAGATTTATTGAGGTATAATTTACCTAAAGTTTACCCTATTTAGGGATCTATAGTTCAGTGAGTTATGACAAAGAGCTGTGTAAACCATCACCACACTCAATATATTGAATGTTTTATCACCCCAAAATCTCCCTTGTGCCTCTTTGTAGTCCGTCCCTTTGCCTCCCCCTTAGCCTCTGGCAATCCCTAATCTGATTCATCCCTCTAGTTTTGTCTTCACTGAATGTCATGTAAATGGCATTATATAGTGTGTAGCCTTTTGTGTCTGGCTTTTTTCACTTAGCATGTTTTTGAGATTCATCTATGTTCCTACATGTATCAGTATTTTGTTCTTTTTATTGCTGAGTAGTAGTCTGTGTATGGTTGTATCACAATTTGTTAATATGTTCACTAAATGATGGACATCTGGGTTGTTTCCAGTTTTTAGCTCTTATGAATAAAGCTGGTAAACATACATGTACAGGTCTTTGATGTTTTTATTTCTTAGGTTAAATACATAGAAGAAGGGCTGGGTCATGTGGTAAGTATATGTTAATGTCATGAGGAACTACCAAACTCTTCCAAAATGGCTGTATCATTTTGTAGTCATACCTGCAAATGTGACTTGTAACTTTTTTCCATTCAAAATTAAAATCTTGGAGTTTTAATTTGTAGTTCCCTAACAGCTAATGATGTTGAACATCTTTTCTTGTGTTTATTTGCCATGTATGTCTCTTCTTTGGTAAAGTGTATGTTTTGATCTTTTGCACACTATTTTTAAATGACTTTAAAAAAAAATCATTGTAAGAGTTCTCTATATATTCTGCTTACAAGACGTTTATTAGACATATTGTTTTGCAAATATTCTCTCCCAGTCAATCTGTGGCCTGTGTTTACATTGTCAGATCCATCTTTTGAAAAGCAGGAACTTTTAATTTTTATGAAGTCTGGCTTATCAATTTTTTCCTCTTTTTTAAAAATTTATTTATTTATTTATTTTTGGCTGTGTTGGGTCTTTGTTGCTGCGTGCAGGCTTTCACTAGTTGCAGTGAGCGGGGGCTACTCTTTGATGTGGTGCATGGGCTTCTCATTGCGGTGCCTTCTCTTGTTGCGGAGCACGGGTTCTAGGCGGGTGGACGTCAGTAGTTGTGGCTCACAGGCTCAGTAGTTGTGGCTCACAGGCTCTGGAGTGCGGGCTCCGTAGTTGTGGTGCACGGGCTTGGTTGCTCCGTGGCATGTGGCATCTTCCCAGACCAGGGCTCGAACCCCTGTCCCCTGCATTAGCAGGTGGATTCTTAACCACTGCACCACCAGGGAAGTCCCACTTTTTTCCTCTTAAGGTTTGTGATTTTTATGTCCTAAGAAGTGTCTGCCTAAGCCAAGATCACAAAGAATTTTGTCTATGTTTTCTTCTGTAAATTTTATATTTTTAGGTTTTACATTTAGGTCTGTGATCCATTTCAAGTTAATTTTTGTATGTCACATGAAGTTTTTTTGTGTATGGGTGTCCGTTATTCCAGTGTCATTTTTTGAAAAAGCTATTCTTTCTCCATTGAATTACCTTGTCATCTTTGTCTAAGTCAAATCAATGATATATGTGGGGGTCTATTTCTGGACTTCTGTTCCATTGATTTTTTTTTTTTTTTTTTGCGGTATGCGGGCCTCTCACTGCTGTGGCCTCTCCTGCTGTGGAGCACAGGCCCCAGACGCGCAGGACCAGCAGCCACGGCCCACAGGCCCAGCTGCTCTGCGGCATGTGGGATGTTCCCAGACCGGGGCACGAACCCATGTCCCCTGCATCGGCAGGAGGACTCCCAACCACTGCACCACCAGGGAAGCCCTGATATTTTTTTAAAATTTTCTTTCTTTTTTGTTTTTGGTGACGTCGGGTCTTAGTTGTGGCATGCAGGATCTTCATTGAGGCATGTGGGATCTTTCATTGTGGCGCTCAGACTTCTCTCTAGTTGTGGCGTGTGGGTTTTTTTCTCTCTCTAGTTGTGGCACATGGACTCCAGGGCATGTGGGCTCTGTAGTTTGTGGCACGCGGGCTTTCTTGTTGAGGTGCGTGAGCTCAGTAGTTGTGGCGTGCAGGCTTAGTTGCCCTGCAGCATGTGGGATCTTAGTTCCCTAACCAGGGATCAAACCCACGTCTCCTGCATTGGAAGGCAGAATCTTTACCACTGGACCACCAGGAAAGTCCCTCTGTTCCATTGATTTATATGTCTATCCTTTCTCTGGTGGTCTTGTACTTTTAGGTAAGAAATATCTATGCATTTTCTACTGTCACACTGACTTAACGAGATTCAAATAATGCAGTAAATCAACTTCCTGTTACCAACGAATGTTAGGTAGTAGAGTAATTATTGAGCATGTGATTTTATTTGTAATCAGTCATTTCACTTGCCTCCCTGTAATGTGGTAAAACGCCTTAAAAGATTTTGTTCAGATGTTGCCAGTGAGAACTGTCATACACTGCTGTTAGGAGTATAAATTGGCACAAGCACTCTCAAAAAGCATTTTGTTGATTTCTGGTAAATGGAGAATATGTGATGAACTATGACTCATTAATTCTACTTCTTAAGCATATACTCAAGAGAAACTGGCACATGTACATAGGGGGACAGGTACAAGAATGTTTATTGCAACTATTTGAAATATTGAAAAACTGGAAACAACCTACATATCTTTTAATAGGAGATAGTTGAATAAATTGTAGGATGGTATAGGATACTATACAGAGTCGAAACGAATGAACTAATCTCTGTATAGCAATATAGATCTAAAAAGCAATGTAAATTTAAAAAATAAAATGATATAAATAAAGTAGGAACAATAGAAAAATATATACAAGTAAGGTAGACACTCAATTCATGATAGTGGTTTCTGGGAAGGAAAGGAGCATGAGAATGGGAAGAGGCACAAAAAAGGAACTTCTGTTGTATCTGTTAAGTTGCAGTTCATTTTTAAAATTTTTAAGTAAATACGATATTGTTACCAATATTCCCACCACACAGAATGCAAATGCTATTTTACTGTTTTCTGTAATTTACCCCTTTTTTTAAATTAAAAAACCAAAAATACATGTAAACAGATATTTTCTTCATAAAAAACTAGAAGGTAAGCATCCAAATAGTTTGAATTGACTTACAACAGATTCTTAATAATTTCTTCATGTGTCATTATTAAGTACTTATTGAGCACTTACTCTGGATCAGACACTGTGTAAAATACTAATGGCATTTTATATGGGTAATAAGTAAGAAATTACCCTGTCCAAGGGGCTAAATCTAGTTAGTAATTTATTTTGGGGGTGGAGGAAGGTAGGTAGGAGGTACACACTCATAAGGGGACAGTATTTCTTAGTTGTTGTGTGGTGTTTATAATAAGACTTCATCTATTCTGTGTTATCAAGAGAGTCATGATATTTTATTGATTTTGAAATTTCAAATTAAAGAATGGCATGGGAATTTCTGTTTGATTAAATAGGGACATGAGTAGGGAAAAATGAAAAACAGTTCTTATGCATGATTTCCACCTTTGCTTTACTGTATCTCTGTATTAGCCACTTATGAGGCTTTGCAGATTCTAAGGACTAAGAAACTAATTTTTAAAAACAATGAAATTTGCATATAATTGTTAACACTTTAAAGAAGTATCCTACACATATTTTGATTATGCTGAATTTTTAAGTCCTTTTGAAGATTAATTTTGGATCAAGGATAAATGTTGTCATGTTTCAAAGAAAATAGAAATGTGTTACTTAATGGCCACACTTGTAATCTCATATACCAGTTCTCATGGTGCAGTCATTTATTAAATAAAAGCTAACTCTGAAAGGAGCACCCGTGAACATATTACATCATATTTGACTACAGTTAGATTAAACAGTGCTTTTTTCCTCACTATTATTGAAATCGTATTTTTTTTCCTAACAGTATATATTTTAAAAACCATTTATTTAAAATCAAATCTTGAATATTTATTTCTCTAATACAACATTTCAGTGGTTATAAGCATCAATACCATGAGATGATAAACAAAGAATCACAGCTCTAAAATTTTGAGAAACGTTGACGTCTGTATCTCCCTCTTGCAGAGCCACATATACATTAAGATGCTAAAGTCCTAAGAAGTCACAGAGTAACAGTTTTCAGACTTGTTTGATCACAACTCTTTTTTTCATGTGTCTCCTAATAAGAGCATGCTTTGGAAAATGTTTAGTGTATTCTTAGGGTATACTTGTGATTTATACAAATAATTATTTCTATTTTAAAGTAGGACAAAAGGAGCAAGCTGTGGAATGGTATAAGAAAGGTATTGAAGAACTGGAAAAAGGAATAGCTGTCGTAGTTACAGGACAAGGTAAGGTTATATTTACGTTTGTTTAGTAGCATCCTAAATTGTGTTCACATGATTGTCCTGATTTCAGATCCGTTTATCTTAATAAAGGTATTTAACAGATTTTTAAATGTTCTTGTTAAAGTTAATGCTTTATTACCTATGCTAAAAATGAAGTGGTAACCAGATATGCTCAAACTTGATTATTGTATTACTTGTGTCCTCCTTGGAACTGCTGTTCATGATATGTTAACCCTATTTTTAAACCTGTTTTTGAAACCTCATCCTTTCCTCATTGTTGAGGCAGGGAAGGAGTGGTTATTTCACAGACTCCCTTTTACACTGTGGGTAATGCTTGACTGCATGTTAAAATATGAGCTGTAATGTCTGACTTTGATTTACACATGGCTTTTTAAAACCAAAACAATTATTTCTCATCTTTACTTTCCTGTCACATCAAATTAAAAATTAGAGTCTAAGGACTTCCCTGGTGGCACAGTGGTTAAGAATCCACCTGGCAATGCAGGGGACACAGGTTCAATCCCTGGTCCAGGAAGATCCCACATGCCATGGAGCAACTAAGCCTGTGTGCCACAACTAGTGAGCCTGCACTCTAGAGCCCACGAGCCACAACTACTGAGCCTGCGTGCCACAACTACTGAAGCCCATGCTCCACAACAAGAGAAGCCATCGCAATGAGAAGCCAGCGCACTGCAACTAGAGAAAGCCTGTGTGCAGCAACAAAGACCCAACGCAGCCAAATAAAAAATCAGAGTCTAATATTACCTTTAAATATGTAGGCAACGTTTCTTGCACACATACTATGTGCCCAAGCATCATTGTATGTGCTTCATACGTATTATCTCTTTTAATTTCACCACAACCCTACACTCTAAAGCTGCTACCGTTATCCTTATTTTTCAGATGAAAAACCTTAAGTGCAAAGAAATTAAGTAACTTGCGTGAGGTCTCATAGGCAGGAAGTGGTAGAGTCAGGATTTGAACCCAGGCAGTCTGACTTCAGAGCCTGAATTCTTAAATACTATGCTGTGAATAGTGGTATGTGGATGCCACTATTATATGAGTAAAGTACTTTAGCTTATCATAGCTAAAATAAATTCAGAAGCAAAAATTACAATGTGTGGGCTGAGAATCTTAGCCTTATGGATCAATCCACCCAGTGAATATTTTGTCTGGCTGGCTGATTCTATAACTTATATCAGCTAATCTCCAGTAACTATAATGTGTCCAATATTTACCTTTTTTTGTAATCTCTCCTTTTTATTTTGACTGTTTCTCTAGCTACTGGTCTCCTGTATAAAAGAGAGCAGAATAGAACAAGTAAATATGGAAGATTGGGTCTTGGAGACTTTGCATGAGTTTATCAGCATGACTTTATGAATTATGTACAAAATATATTTGCTGTTCTTTGCCAAATGCATAGAAGAAGAGTTAGAAGAAAATGAGTTGGTTATAAGAAAAATAGTATTTCATTGAATCAAAAATGCCTTCAACTGTACCAAGAGAAAAAGCAATGTCAATTAAACTATGACGCATCCTCTTCTTATCACATAGAATTTGAATTTTAACCTTATTGAATATGCTATCTTAATCTTATTTAGATATAGCTATAACAGAAGTATTAGTATCTATGACCAAATTTTTGTATGCAGAGGAAGTGACAGACTATGTTATGACTGCAGCCTGGCTGATAGCATTAGTAGGTTGGCACAGGTTTTAAAACACTTCCCAATTTCAAAGAGTTTTAAATGTAGGGGGAAAAATATGTCTCAAAACCCATAAAATCCATGAAATACCACAATAGGTCTGAAACCATCATAAGGAACTGTAACTGATTTTTTTAAGATATTATTTGAAAATATTTTGTTAATTTCATAGTCTTTTTATAAAGACTGTGACTCCCCATGAGATTAGTTGGTATGATAATTTATCTTGAAGCAGCATTAGTAGGTAAATGTAGATATTTTAATTCTTTTTTTCTGCTTTTTCTTTCAGGTGAACAGTGTGAAAGAGCTAGACGCCTTCAAGCTAAAATGATGACTAATTTGGTTATGGCCAAGGACCGTTTACAACTATTAGGTATCAATTAATGAATTCTATAACTGGAATGAGATGTATTTAAAATCTTAAAATTTAAGATTTAAAATCTTAAAAGTTTAATGAAACTTTAAATGCAGATGGAAATAAATCAGTGAACTTGAAAATGTGTTCTAGGCTTTCTTTTAACTTATGGAAATTTCTAACATATACAAAACAGAAGAGTTTATTGAACTAATTACCCATCACTCAGCTTTGATAATTATCAACTTATTGTCGATCTTGATTTAAGACTGGCAAACTATAGCCTATGGACTAAACCCAGTTCACTGCCTGTTTTTGTAAGTTGGCACAAAGCTACTCTCATTCCTTTGTATATTATCTGGTTGCTTTCATGCTACAGTGATGAGAATTAAGTAGTTGATACAGAGATCATACAGCCTGCAAAACCTTTTAATATATAGCTTTTAAAAATATTTTAATATTTACTACTGGCTCTTTCTTTACAGAAAAAGTTTGCCAACCACAGTTTATATCCCTGCTCACTTTCCCCAACTTCATATTACTATTTTGAAACAATTTCTCGATATCTTTTTATTGCATTTATAAGTATTTCATATCTCTAAAAGATAAAGATGCTTTAAAAATAAAATTGCCAAAGTGAGGAGATTGTCGCTTCTAACGTTTCCCTTCTTTCCGTCCCTCCCTTTTTTCCTGTGTATCACTTATTTTTTACTTTGATTTGTAACTAGAACAAACCTTCAAAAAGAAAACTCATTTCATTATAAAACGAAGGTAATGATTCTTCCCTCTGGGGAAGCTGTGAGTATTAAATGGGATGATGGACATGACTGCCAAAAAAAAAAATTGCCAAAATACCATTATCACATCTAAAAAATAACGAATAATTCTCTTAATACTAACATAAACATAAAAGTAATGGCCAAAAAAATGGTCATTGTCCAAATTTATGTATAATATATAATGTGCAGTCAGTATCTCAAAATTTAATAACTCCTACTATTTTTTAATAATTTAACTGTTTGAATCAGGATTTCAAGAAGATCCATACTATACATCTCTTTTAATATACAAGTCTGGTTTTTCTTTTTCTTGCAATTTATTTGCTGATGAACCAGATCTTTTCCATGTAGTGTTTCCTGCAGTCTGACTTTCGCTCCATGCATCTCCATGTTATCTTTTAGTATGTTCTTCTGTCCTCCCTATAAATTGATAGTTGGATATAGAGCCTTAATTGGATTGAAAGTAAATTTTTATTTTTTAATGATAAGACTACTTGATAGGTGGTTTTGTGTTTATCCATCAGTATTGTGATGTTAGCAGCAGTTGATGACTTACGCCTAGTGACATTATAATTGTCATTCTTTCTGCATTCATCAGCTGTAAAAGGTCTATAAAGAGAAACTTCTCATCTTCTATTTGATGGTATAGGTTTTAAAAATATATTCTCAAGGTAAATCTACCCCTCAAACAAGGTGGAACTAAAACCCACCCTTCTTGGGTGGTTCTACCATAGCTTGATGTGATAGAAATAGTAGAAACTTGGTAAACAGGCAGACTTTATTTATTGCTGTGTGCTTTTGATAAGTGATTTGGCATTTGAGTCTTCTTTATTTCATTTGTAATATGAGGCTAATAGATAATTATTATCTCACTGTGTTTGTGACTATGAATTGTTGAAGGAACCTAACCCATAGTAAGCACTCGAAAATGCTGGTTTTTGTTCATCTCCTTACTGGTGTGTAATCACCACCCCTGCTTTTGTGTACATATATACACATATGGTTTTTATTAATTCACTCATTCATTCATTCCTATATGGTCCATGGTGTTTATAAATTTTTTGCCCCACATTTTTGAAAAAGAAACCCTTACTGTTTTCAGATAGCTAACAAGGCAGTGTTCTCCTGGCTTCTGTGGCTGACAGTTTGCTTTCTTACTTCCTAAGTAACAGTTATTACTGTGTCAAATAAAATTACATATTACATCAAGGGTTGTTGTAGTAAAATAATTACCTAATTGTTCTAATTGGTCCTTTCTATGTGTTTTAGCTATAACACCTTTTCAGTATATGTACAAAGTATCAATGTATGTGATGCAGATTAAGTTTGATTATGGAACATTTTGTAACATGTTTCAAATTGAATAATAGTTGGTTTTTATCTTTTATCAGTATTTGAAATTGTGATATGGTAAAACACTAGAAGCAACTCATCAATTTATAGACTTGTCTTTAAATGCAACTTAGTAATTTCTTATTTGTGTTGTTAGAGGAGAGGACAAAAAGATATATAATATAACATGAAGCTAGGCTTTAATAGAATTAATATTTGGTTGTTGTTGTTGTCTGTTATCCTCAAAAGTGCTATATGTCCATTCATGAAAGATGTTACTTTAAAAAAGAGATGGTGGAATAAAAGACATCATCAACATTTTCCTGTCTTCTGAGAACACAGAATATCTGGGAGTTATATACCGAAGACAGTAAAAAAGAAGTGTGCACAAGTGCATAGTAGAGCATATTTGTATATTATGTGCTGGTTAAATAATGGAGCTTTTCAGAGGTGGGATGCCTGATAGGTATCTAAGTAGTATGGAGAATGATAACTGGGAGTTCCCCATACAGGCTGGTTTGAGAGGATGTAGCATCTCTGATAAAGATGGGAAGAGTTCATATATATTACATATCTTCAGTTTAGTGATAGTGAACCTTAGAGCAAAGCTTAAGTGTAAAACCTGCTGTAGATAAAAAGATAATTTTGGCATTGATGTCTGGTATACTTGGCAATTACCCTTTTTAAAAAAAATTTAGCTTCATTCAAGGTCCGTTTATTAAGTCCTTACTCTGTACCAGGAACGGTGCTAAGGGATATAAACTGAACTTCTTTCTTTTTTTTTTTTTCATTTATTTTTGGCTGTGTTGGGTCTTTGTTGCTGTGCGCAGGCATTCTCTAGTTGCAGCAAGCAGGGGCTACTCTTTGTTGCGGCACGCAGGCTTCTCACTGCAGTGGCTTCTCTTGTTGCGGAGCATGGGCTCTAGGCGCATGGGCTTCAGTAGTTGTGGCACGTGGGCTCAGTAGTTGTGTCTCGCAGGCTCTAGAGCACAGGCCAGTAGTTGCGGCGCACGGGCTTAGTTGCTCCGCAGCATGATCTTCCCTGACCAGGGTTTGAACCTGTGTCCCCTGCATTGGGAGGCAGATTCTTAACCACTGCGCCACCAGGGAAGCCCTGAATTTATTTCTTAACTCGGGAAATATTTATTGGGTGGTTATCATGTTCTAGGCACTTAGGATATAGACAAGGATCCTTGTGTCATAGAGTTTATATTCCAGCAGGGAGAATACTGACAGTAGGCAATAAACATAAAGAATAAATAAGTTATTCCATGTCTTAGAAGGTGATAAATTTGTGGAGAAGAGAAAACATAAAACACAGTATAGGGGATTAGGAGTAGATGGGAGGTGATCTGGGTTTTTAGTTTTAAATAGGATAGTCAGGGTATATGCCTCTTGGAGAAGTTGACATGACCTGTAAGTTAGCCTTACAGGTATCTGGGAGAAGAGTGGTCTGGGGAGAAGTAAGAGCTGATGCAAAGCCTTAAGAAAACACATCTGGTATGTTTGAGAGGAGCAAAGAGGCCAGTGTGCCACAGCAAGGAGAGTATAGTAGAGATGAGGTCAGAGAACTAATGGGGCAGGCAGAGGGGGCGGCCATCACAACATGCAGGACCTTACAGGCCACTGAAGATTTGAGCTTTTGCCACCTGTGAAGTGGGGAGCAGTTACAAGGATTTTTTAGGAAAGGAGTAACATCATCTGACTTCAGTTTAAAAAGGATCCCCCTGGTTGTGATGTTGCAAGCGTATGTTATGTACCAAGGAGAGCAAGTAGGACAACTGTTGTGGTAAGCTAGGAGAAAAATGATGGAGGCTTGGACCAGGATGATACCAGGAGTAACAAGTGGTTGGATTATGATTGTAGTTGAAACTTGAACAAACAGATTTACTGATAGATTGGATAAAATGTTCCTGTGTTTAGGCTCTTGTTGATATAGTGGAGAAGGCAGACATAAATAGATAAATCATCATCACTGCAGGATGGAGATACACAAATATTTTGTAGAGATGGGAAAATAGGTGTCTGAGAAATCTTCCTGGAAGAAACCTAAAGTGGGGATTTAAAAAGATAAATAAAAGTTATTAATGGTTGAGTGGAAAGATATTCCATGAGGAACTAACAGCATGAACATAGACTCAGGGACAAGGAAAAGCATGGTGCTGGTACAGACATGAATTTGGGATTGCTCAGGCATAAGAAGTGTAGGCAGATAATAGAGGGCCTTGTAGGTCATATAAAGGAGCTTGAGTGCTAATCTGTGGGCAATGGGAAACTGCTAAAGGGTTGTAGGCACACAAGTTATGTGGTAAAATTTCCCTTATAAGTAGATCACTGAGATGATTGTGTGGGGATTGCACATGAGGGGATCAAGAAGCAAGGTGACTTGTTTTATTTTAAATCATTCGTTAATCTACACGACCTTTAGTCATTCTAAAAAGAAGCATTAGGGCTTCCCTGGTGGTGCAATGGTTGAGAGTCCGCCTGCCGATGCAGGGGATGCGAGTTCGTGCCCCGGTCCGGGAGGATCCCACATGCTGCGGAGCTGCTGGGCCCGTGAGCCATGGCCGCTGAGCCTGTGCATCCGGAGCCTGTGCTCCGCAACGGGAGAGGCCACAACAGTGAGAGGCCCGTGCGAAAAAAAAAAAAAAAAAAAAAAGGCATTAAACTAAGCTTACTTTCTTCAAAAAAACAAAAAAAAAAGAATTGGAGCAGGTTCACGTTAGCTGTGTGCTGCTATTGTGTGTGTGTTTTCATGCATATAAATCCAAACCCTGCACAAAAGTTCTATGACTTACTATTCTTAGTTATTAGTTATCAAAACTAAGGATTTAATTTCTGTTTATTTTTTTACTATATAATGAATGTTTATGTGAGCTTTTTGTTACATTTCATTGAAGAGTTTTAATTGATAAAACAGACATTTACAAATCAGTTCTTTCTAATTTATGTCTTTTACCAACACAAATGGTTTCTTTCTCAATATGGTGATTTGAAGAGTATTATCTTTGAGAAAAATCAGATGACCTACCTGTTAACTAACAACAGAAAAAGGGCTCCAAGGTATATTGTATCAGCCAGTTCTAGGATACAAAAGCTGTGCAGTACTTTGTGCTTTGTGCAAAAAGGGTAGCTGCTATTTAACCTGTCCCAAAGGCATGTGTGGTTGTACCATAAACCAAGCATGGCGCCTGCTTGTCTGACATTAGAAATGAAAGTTTAAAAGAGTTAGTATATATGTGCTACATTTTTGCATATATTCATCGACTTCTTAGTACTGAAGGAAAGAATCAGTAATGATAACTTGGAGTATTTCAACAAAATAAATATGGTCAAAATTGAGCCCTATTATGAATGACGCTCAGAGCAAGTACTTCATGTGTTATTTTATTTAACCCTTGAGACCCTCGGAAAACTGACGCTAAAGCAAGTTTGTACTAGTGAGTAAGTGGTAGAGTGTCAGGGTGTTCGTCAGCTAACAATATGGATTGACTTGACGGGGGGAAGAGTGTAGCAGTGATGTAGAGTGGCAAGGAAGCTCAAACTGATACACTCTTGGGCTTCAGGTGCTAGACGTAGAGACCTAGATCTTGAGAGGATTTGTTGTTGTTATTTGAAGTGGGAGTAAGGTTGAAATAATCCTTTAAAATCGTTGATTAATTTAAAAATAGGCCATATATGCACATGCCACAAAATTTCCAAAGTTTAAGTTTGAAAAGCATCCATCCCATGCTATGCCCCAGCCACTCATTTCCCATCCCCAGAGGCAGCTGGTATTACCAGTTTCTCTGGGTCATTTTTAGAGATAATTTGCATATATTACAAGTATTCATGTGTGTATTTAAGTAAATGGTAGGGTACTGTACGCACAGTTCTGCAGCATGCTTATTCCATTCTGCTTTATTACATTTATTTTCTGCCTGATATACATTAATGTAGCTGAATATGGCATTTCCTAGACACTTCTTACAGTTTCCTTCTGTGTCATTTCTCCTTTCCTGAATGTCCTTTTTTTTGTTTTTTAATCCTTACAGATCCCAGCCAACTCACAGCCCACTTCCTCTGTAAAGCCTTTTTAATGTTCTCTTTGTATCTCTATCCTGCTCTCCCTACACAATGATTTGGACATATTAGATATTCAGGAAGTATTTGCTGGCGATGGTAGTGATATAGAATTGCCTCAGGTTACCAAACCTGAATAATGCATATTTTGAACATAGTCATTCACTTGTTCATTTCTGTTGCTATTTTAATATCTGAGTTTTTACTAATTATGTTGTTAAAGGTAATTCTGTGTAAATGCCAAACCCTTCATTATGTAATAACTTTGTAACACCTTGAATCGTTTTTCATTTTCACATATACATTTTATTTTTTATCATGTATTTTTTTTTCTTTTTGTTTATTTTTTTCTCTTTTACCCCCCTCTGTTGCATAGAGAAGCTGCAGCCAGTTTTGCAGTTTTCCAAGTCACAAACGGACGTCTATAATGACAGTACTAACTTGACATGCCGCAATGGACATCTCCAGTCAGGTGGGTTTAGGTTAACTAACATGTAAAATAACAAAGCTTGCATGCAAAGTAGAGTCTTACTTAACCTGATAATGTTGATTTGATTTTATAGTGGTAGATTTGATTGGTTTTGTTTGCACAGGGCTGTGTGGAAAATACAGTAGCCCTATCATTCATGGTGTGTAAACATGTAATAAATAGGGCATAGCCATTCTCAACATGTTATATTTGCATATTTTACAACCTCCAGTTTTTGAAATTATAAAATATGAAGGTTCGTTTTCCTAAATTATTAAAATATTCTTTTGTTTCTATCTTACTTTGAGCTTTTGTGTTTTTTTCTATGGGTACCTGTACCAAATTTTTATGAAGTAGTGTTTATTGAGACAGAAATTTTAATTTTTCTTTGTTATATACCAATTTTCAATGCATCTATATTTTCATTTATATAATACATGAATGTTTTATCATAGCACCTGTTAGAAAAAGTTGGAAGCTGAATTCACATAGTGAGGAGAAGCATTAGAATACTAGTTTTCTTTTTCTTTTGTCCATGCCGCGTGGCATGCAGGGACCTTAGTTCCCCAACCAGGAGTCAAACCCTACCCCACTGCAGTGGAAGCACGGAGTCTTAACCACTGGGCTGCCAGGGAAGTCCCCTAGAATACTATTATTTACTATGGGTTAAATTTGTTTTCCATAAACTTTGGTCATCACATCAACTCCTACAGAAAATTAAATGCTTTTTTGTTTTGTTTTGTTCTCTGACATCTTCTCTAGTTTTATTGGTAACTTTTTCAGAATTCGTTCTGTGTCCAGTACTTAAATTTTATTAAAGTAAATATTACTTTGTTCGAGTTGTAGTAGAAAACCCTTAGTATAGACTATAAAACAACTGCTTTCTTTACTCATATGTGATAAAAAAAAGTTTCAAGATTTTTTTGTTTGCTTTTTTCATTTTTATTGGAGTGTAGTTGATTTACAATGTTGTGTTAGTTTCAGGTGTACAGCAAAGTGAATCAGTTATACATATATATATATATCCACTCTTTTTTTAGATTCTTTTCCCGTATAGGCCATTACAGAGTATCTAGTAGAGTTCCCTGTGCTATACAGTAGATTCCTATTAGTTAATCTATTTCATATATGGTAGTGTATATATGTCAATGCCAATCTCCCAATTTATCCCCCCTCGTTACCCCCTGGTAACCATAAGTTTGTTTTCTACTTCTGTAACTCTATTTCTATTTTGTAGATAAGTTCAGTTGTATCCATTTTTTAGATTCCACATATAAAAATGATATTATATGATATTTGCCCTTCTCTGTCTAACTTACTTTACTCAGTATGACAATCTCTAGGTCCATCCTTGTTGCTGCACTTGGCATTATTTTGTTCTTTCTTATGGCTGAGTAATATTCCACATCTTTTATATATGTACCACATCTTTTTAAAAAAATATTTTATTATTTATTTATCTATTTGGCTGCGCCAGGTCTTAGTTACTTTACCACATTTTCTTTATCCATTCCTCTGTTGATGGACATTTAGGCTGCTTCCATGTCCTGGCTATTGTAAATAGTGCTGCAATGAACAAGATTTCAATAAAGAAATAGTGTGAGTGGATTTCTTGGGATGGAAGAGACAGTTCGCC
>NW_006777292.1:2750812-2757931 GCF_000442215.2 Lipotes vexillifer | reverse complement strand
TCTTTCCCTTGTGGCTTCACCTCTCCCTTAAGGAGTTCTCAGTCTGGTTTGGTCTTCCACTACAGAGCCCCACCTTAGTAACTATATTCATTTTCCCATTCCTTCCTGTATCTGATTTAAAATAACCTTTTCAAGTATAGAGAAGTATTTTGTCTGTTTCTTTTAGCATGGCTGTGAAGGGCTGACATCTTCATAATGAACTGTTTGAAAAAACAAAGAAATGTAAGAATGCACCACGTGTAAATAGTGAAGTTTCCAAAATACAAATTTGAGATCCTAATAATCCTACCTGAGTAAACAGCAAAATTTTCTATCCCTGAGGAGCTGCTATGCCTTTCCCTTGTTATCTTGATTTTCTTCTACTTAATTCCACATGTGAGATCCCATTGTATTTTTCTGCCATGTTGGCGGACAAAAGCAGCTTTCTCTTCTGGGACCCATTAAAAAAATCAAACTGTCTTATTTTAAATACCTAGTTATCAGTTCTGTTCTTTCTTCTTGTTGGGGGGACATACTGACTTCACAGCTAATTTATGCAGCACTGGTGTTTGATTCCCGTTGAGCCTTAGTGAATCAGCTGGCTCATTCATGCCTAGTTCATTAGTGTCACCCACTTATGGAACATTCTATGATGTTTCACTTGGATGAGTTACTTCTTCTCTCTTAGGAAGCAGATATGCCAAAGTCTGCTTACTACTTTATGTGTTATCTACAATGTCCAATTTTCAAGTCAAAATTATTAGACGTGCAAAGAAATAGGAAAGTGTGACCCTTACTCAAGAAAGAAATCACCCTGTAGAAACTGATTCTTGACTGGGCCCACATGTTGAATTTAGCAGATAAAGACTTCAAAGCAGCCATTATAAATATGTTCAAAGAATTAAAAGAAAAAATGGCATCTGTTAACAAACCTGCAATCTTAGCAGAGAATATAAACTAAACAATAAAAATAATGGAAGTTTTAAAGTTGAAAAGTACAGTTGGTGAAAATTGCTAGGTAGCCTCAACAGCAGATTGGAGATGTCAAATGAAAGATTCAGTGACCTTGAACTTAGATCAATAGAAATTGCTAAATCAGATGACTCCAATATTCAGAAAGCAGATTAGTCATTGCTTAGGGCTAGGGGCAGTAAGAGGAATGCAATGCAAATGGATACAAGGAAACTTTTGGCTATGATGGAAACATTTTGTATCTTGATTTCAGTGGCTATTTTGCCAATATATTATACATTTTAAATGCATGCAAAATATTGTACATAGATTATACCCTAAACTGTTGATTTAAAAATACTGAAAAGGTTTATAAAGAGAAATAATATTCCCCTTCACACCTGTTATATCTCCCTTTCTTACCTGCACCCCTAGTTTGGCTCCTCATACAATATTTAACTCTTTGCTATTTTTTCTCATGCTCATTATACTTTCAAATATTATGCTTTTATTGCTGTTCCTGATTTATGAGTTTTTGATATGTATTGACTTCTTTTTCAGGTAGAAGAAGGTTTAATTCTCTTATGCCACCAATATCCTTCATTCTGTGTTTGTTTGTATATATGTACATATATATGTATATATATCACTATTTTTAGTTATATTGAAAAATTATATTTCATATTATTAGAAACTTAGTAAATATTGTTTACCCAAAGACAAATAATATATTTTAATTATTTTCCCTTTTGGGTTTTTCCTCCCCCCAGGTTGTCTGATTTTTTTCTTGCTCTCTAGCTTCATATTACAGTTTTTTACTTCTTTCTGTGTTTAATTTGCTTTTTAACTAAAAGACCTCCTTTAGTATTTCTTTTAATGAAGGTTGTAGATAGTAAACTCTCTCAGCCTTTCTAGTGTCTGAAAATACTCTCATTCTTACATGACTGGTCACCTGAATATAGAATAAATGAAAGTTAACATTGTTTTTTCCTTCAGCATTTTGAGCATACTCCGTTGTCTACTGACCTTTGTTATTTTTATGAAAAGTCTGCTGTCATTCTCACAATTCCTTATGAAAATTTCTATCCATTTGGAATCTTAGGACTATATATTTTCTGTTTGAAGAAATTCTTCTCCAGTCTCCTTTTTTCCCCTCTGAAATGCATGATACTTATCATCACCCTAGACAGACCTTGCTTTTATTCACACCTTGGCTTTTCCTTATTGTCATTCCCTTTTCTGGATTGCTTTCCTGCTTCTTCCTATAGGGTCATTATATTAGTTCCTTGAACATACGGTACAGAACTTTGCATTTGTTTACTAGAAAAGAACCCTTGGATCTTAATTCCCTGACCAGGATCTAACCTGCTCCCCCTGCATTGGGAGCATGGAGTCTTAACCACTGGACTGCCAGGGAAGTCCCTAATTTACTGTACTCTTAAGTTCCCTTCTTTTGTTTCCTTAAACCATATTAAGGGATTTGATGACAAGAGCAACAATAAGGCTTTTGTCCTTAAGCTAGTCTTTTCTCTAGACTACTCTAATTTGCTGACTGATTTAACATCTGTCTTCACAGTGAACATTGTTATTCATAAACTCTGATGTTTGTTGTATAGTATATGAAAATATTATTTAGAAGCAGCGAGGTTTGAACATTCAGAAGTCTGTAATTTATGTAGAAGAGCACAGTAGCTAGGTCAGGTAACCTTTTAGATTTAATTGAAGGTGTCCTATATGTGTTTATTTGCATAGATAGAGGGTAAAAATACTTGGCGATTTAACCATATCTTTATACCCTTTAAATTAAAATTATTTTTTAAAACTTGGTGGCACAGACTAGACTTTCATTCTATTTTGTAGTCTTAAAAGTTTGGAACGAAGTGCTATTTTTTTTTTTTCCTCCATACAACCTATCCCTAATGCCTTTACTACATTTTGTTTAATTTTTGGCAGCTTTTTTTTTTTTTTTTTTTTTTTCTTGCGGTACGCGGGCCTCCCACTGTACGCGGGCTTCTCACTGTTGTGGCCTCTCCCGTTGCGGAGCACAGGCTCCGGACGCACAGGCTCAGCGGCCATGGCTCACGGGCCTAGCCGCTCCGCGGCATGTGGGATCTTCCCGGACCAGGGCACAAACCCGTGTCCCCTGCATTGGCAGGCGGACTCTCAACACTGCGCCACCAGGGAAGCCCTGGCAGCTTTTAAACAAAAGAAAAAAAAAAAGAAAAAAACATTTTGGCAGCTTTATTGCTTGGTACCTTTTTTATATCCTCCTTCTGTCCCCACAAATAAAGTTATTTCTTTTTATAGCAAATACATATTCCTTATAAGAAAGTTATAATATACATCAGGAAAAGGAAAAAGCTAAATAACCCATAATCTTGCCCACACCCAGTAATAACCCTTATACACACCCTAGTATATATTCTGATTGAAATCTTATTTTGAAATATTGTTGAAGTAAAAAAAATATTATTAGTTTTACAGATTTGTACTGGTCTTTATATTACTTTTTATAATGTTTAGCCACAATTTTCTAACCATGATGATTTTATTTTTTTCCTTGATAGAAAGTGGAGCTGTTCCAAAAAGAAAAGATCCCTTAACACACACTAGTAATTCACTGCCTCGTTCAAAAACAGTTATGAAAACTGGATCCACAGGTCTTTCAGGCCACCACAGAGCACCTAGCTGCAGTGGTTTATCCATGGTTTCTGGAGTGAGACAGGGACCCGGTCCTGCAACTGCCACTCATAAGGTATTTGGAGACAGTAACTTTAATTGCTATGCTGTTGCAAATAGAAAATTTTGAACATGATATGCTTGCTTAAGTTTATTACAAGTACTTTATAATACCTTAGAGAATCGATGTTTCTACAACATTGAATGAAATTTTTCTTTTTTTTAATTTAGATTTTAAAGTCTCTAAGTAGTAGTGGCAACTTGCTACTAAAAAGCAAACCTCTTTTATTCTCTATTATTTATTTATTTATTTATTTTTGCGGTACGCGGGCCTCTCACTGTTGTGGCCTCTCCCATTGCGGAGCACAGGCTCCGGACGCGCAGGCTCAGCGACCATGGTTCATGGGCCCAGCCGCTCCGTGGCATGTGGGATCCTCCTGGACCAGGGCACGAACCCGTGTCCACTGCATCGGCAGGCGGACCCTCAACCACTGCGCCACCAGGGAAGCCCTCTCTATTATTTTTTAAGCAAAATTTTTTTAACTCCTTTTGGTTCTAAATAGGTTTTTTAATAGTAAGTTTGCTTATCCAATCTGTTTTATATAATACTGTATAATTCTTTTTTTAAAAAATTAATTTATTTATTAGGCCGCATGGTGCAGCTTGTGGTATCTTAGTTCCCTGACCAGGGATTGAATCCGAGCCCTTGGCAGTGAAAGTGCCGAGTCCTAACCACTGGACCACCAGGGAATTCCCTATAGTTCATTTAAAATTTGTTATTCTTTTAATTATTTAAATCTACATAAATGTTTTATAACAAACATACATAGAGTTTTGTTACAATTCTAACAAGGATCAAAATTGTATGACTGCATTGTGATACAGCCTTTTTATTTTATAGTAACTGAATCTCTCTGGATAAAATCTTCTATAAACCCACTTCATGCCAAATGTAGTTCTATAGTGAATGCCATTTTATCTTGGAGTAAATATACAATTTTTGGATTTTTATATCTATTTTTTGCTACTTTTAAGCCTTTAATTCTGTGAACATTAAGGTTGACTCACATGTGAAAAGTGCAAACATTATGTTGTGTTTTCACATTAAAATTTTGTGTCCTTCAAGAGTACACCAAAAACAAATAGAACAAATAAACCTTCTACCCCTACAACTGCTGCTCGTAAAAAGAAAGACTTGAAGCACTTTAGGAATGTGGACAGCAACCTTGCTAACCTTATAATGAACGAAATTGTGGACAAGTAAGTTTTGTCATCTAAAGTGTTTTATGGGGTTTTAAAATTTTTTTATTTATGAAATATATCATGAGTGAAATGGATAATATATACCTTGTCTAATTTACATATGTAATTTTTATGATGGTTTTCAATTACTGTAAATGTAGAAAACCATTGCTTTACTGATATAACTATAGTTTCACAGTTAACATAAAAATGGCTATGTTACATAGAGCTTAGAATTAATATTATAATAACTGAAGTATATTTCTGTTATGGAGCTAACAGAAATTCTGTTTCTTAGTGGAACAGCTGTTAAATTTGATGATATAGCTGGTCAAGAGTTGGCAAAACAAGCACTGCAAGAAATTGTTATTCTTCCTTCTCTGAGGCCTGAGGTAAGGATTTTATATTATCATTTTCCTATAGCATCATCCATTACTGAATCCATAGTACAGTAAAGAAGTGTTTGAGGTATACTAGAATGATTAGTTCATATAACAGTAGGTTAGACGTCTTTTAAAGGAAAAACACATTAGCAGTTAATGTTGACTAGTTATTTATACTGGAGAGGAGAATAAATATAATGGTTCCTAATTCCCAAACCATTTTTAATTAAATTTAGGAAAAGTAGGTAACAGGAAATAATTTTTATATCAAGGTAAGAGAGATTTAAAGTTAAGAAAGAATCCGCCTGCCAATGCAGGGGACGTGGGTTCGATCCTTGGTCCGGGAAGATTCCCACATGCTGCGGAGCAACTAAGCCTGTGTGCCACAACTACTGAGCCTGCGCTCTAGAGCCAGCGAGCCACAACTTGGGAGTCCGTGTGCCACAACTACTGAAGCCTGCACACCTAGAGCCCATGCTTTGCAGCAAGAAAAGCTACTGCAATGAGAAGCCTGCGCACCACAACAAAGAGCAGCCCCTGCTCACCGAAACTAGAGAAAGCCCATGGGCAGCAATGAAGACCCAATGCAGCCATAAATAAATAAATAAACACACAAACAAATAAATAAATAAAAGAATTATTTTCAAGA
The DNA here is from genome assembly GCF_000442215.2 of Lipotes vexillifer. Taxonomy (NCBI): domain Eukaryota; kingdom Metazoa; phylum Chordata; class Mammalia; order Artiodactyla; family Lipotidae; genus Lipotes; species Lipotes vexillifer. The sequence goes on along the minus strand of NW_006777292.1, from coordinate 2,752,048 downwards.
TATTAAGTCATCAAAGTAAGTGGAGAGCTGGTGAATGATGGGTACGGACCTCACCTTTCATCCCTTATTTTTAAACTCACTAAGGAAGTTAGGTAATCTTGCAATTGATAATAAATATTTAATTTTCCACACATAGCATTGTTTTTCTTTTTTCAGTGCTTCATTCTTTTTTATTGGAGTATAATTGCTTTACAGTGTTGTGTTAGTTTCTGCTGTACAACGAAGTAAATCAGCCATATGTGTACATATACCTTCTCCCTCTGGGCCTCCCTCCCATCCCTCCCATCCCTTCCCATCCCCTCCCATCCCACCCATCTAGGTTGTAACAGAGCACCAAGCTGAGCTCCCTGTGCTATACCGCAGTTTCCCACTAGCTATCTGTTTTACACATGGTAGTGTATTTATGTCAAACCTAATCTCCCAATTAGCATTGTTTTGGATTCTTAAATTCACAGATTGCATGTTTGATTCTGTTCTGAAAATATTGCGAAAAATAAATATGAGGATCCAGCCTGGATTAGTTATTTCTCTTCTCCTACAACTTTCAAGTCTTAATGGACTCATTTACAAAATCTCGTGAAAATAGATGTTATATGGCACATTGTGATGAATACGCTTTTAAATGAATTTGTTGTGTGGCTCTATTTTTCTATAGTCTATGTCACTCTTATTACTACTTTCATGGTGTTTATAACTTGTGAGTACCAACTATACTGAAACTTACTATTTTTTGAGTCCACTTTCTTTATTTTTACTTCTTGCCCACTCTAAGAAGCAGTGTGCATGAAATCACTGGTTTAATATACTAATTGAAATTTTCTTAATACACAATAAAATAGAGAATTATTAAAATAGAAGCCATTGTCCTTATATGAGCCAAATTTATCTCTTGTACAACCTCAGGCCACACTTTGGGGAAACATATTATAGCTTGTATTTGGGCTTACTTTTTGCCTGGAGTTATGTAAGAGTAGTAAATGTAGCAGAGTGAGTATTGACAAAAAAATGCTTGTTGAAAGAACTCATATAATTGTAGACCTGAAAAGGGTCTTAGCAGTCATCTAGTGCATTTGTGGATAAAGAAACTAATCCTGAAATCCAAATTTCTTGCTCAAGATTATAGTTAAGTGGTGGTTCTAGGAAATGAGATAAATAAGATTCCTAACATTAGACTGCTGCTTCAAGGCTATAACTGCCAGCTAATTCTTTCTATTTTTTTTTTTTTTTTTTTTTTTT
>NW_006777292.1:2743993-2750668 GCF_000442215.2 Lipotes vexillifer | reverse complement strand
TTTCTTTTTTTTTTTTTTTTTAACATCTTTATTGGGGTATAATTGCTTTACAATGGTGTGTTAGTTTCTGCTTTATAACAGAGTGAGTCAGTTATACATATATATATGTTCCCATATCTCTTCCCTCTTTGTCTCCCTCCCTCCCACCCTCCCTATCCCACCCCTCCAGACAGCCACAAAGAACCGAGCCGGTTTCCCTGTGCCATGCGGCTGCTTCCCACTGGCTATCTACCTTACGTTTGTTAGTATATATATGTCCATGTCTCTCTCTCGCCCTAACACACCTCACCCTTCCCCCTCCCCATATCCTCAAGTCTGTTCTCCAGTAGGTCTCTGTCTTTATTCCTGTTTTACCCCTAGGTTCTTCATAACATTTTTTTTTCTTAAATTCCATATATATGTGTTAGCATACGGTATTTGTCCTTCTCTTTCTGACTTACTTCACTCTGTATGACAGACTCTAGATCTATCCACCTCATTACAAATAGCTCAATTTCGTTTCTTTTTATGGCTGAGTAATATTCCATTGTATATATGTGCCACATCTTCTTTATCCATTCATCCGACGACGGGCACTTAGGTTGTTTCCATCTCCGGGCTATTGTAAATAGAGCTGCAATGAACATTTTGGTACATGACTCTTTCTGAATTCTGGTTTCCTCAGGGTATATACCTAGTAGTGGGATTGCTGGGTCATATGGTAGTTCTATTTGTAGTTTTTTAAGGAACCTCCATACTGTTCTCCATAGTGGCTGAACCAATTCACATTCCCACCAGCAGTGCAAGAGTGTTCCCTTTTCTCCACACCCTCTCCAGCTTTTATTGTTTGTAGATTTTTTGATGATGGCCATTCTGACGGGTGTGAGATGATATCTTATTGTAGTTTTGATTTGCATTTCCCTAATGATTAATGATGTTGAGCATTCTTTCATGTGTTTGTTGGCAGTCTGTACATCTTCTTTGGACAAATGTCTATTTAGGTCTTCTGCCCATTTTTGGATTAGGTTGTTTGTTTTCTTGTTATTAAGCTGCATGAGCTGCTTGTAGATTTTGGAGATTAATCCTTTGTCAGTTGATTCATTTGCAAATATTTTCTCCCAATCTGAGGGTTGCCTTTTGTTCTTGTTTATGGTTTCCTTTGCTGTGCAAAAACTTTGAAGTTTCATTAGGTCCCATTTGTTTATTTTTGTTTTTATTTCCATTTCTCTAGGAGGTGGGTCAAAAAGGATCTTGCTGTGATTTATGTCATAGAGTGTTCTGCCTATGTTTTCCTCTAAGAGTTTGATAGTTTCTGGCCTTACATTTAGGTCTTTAATCCATTTTGAGCTTATTTTTGTGTATGGTGTTAGGGAGTGATCTAATCTCATACTTTTACATGTACCTGTCCAATTTTCCCAGCACCACTTATTGAAGAGGCTGTCCTTTCTCCACTGTATATTCCTGCCACCTTTATCAAAGATAAGGTGACCATATGTGCATGGGTTTATCTCTGGGCTTTCTATCCTATTCCATTGATCTATCTTTCTGTTTTTGTGCCAGTACCATACTGTCTTGATTACTGTAGCTTTGTAGTATAGTCTGAAGTCAGGCAGCCTGATTCCTCCAGCTCCATTTTTTGTTCTCAAGATTGCTTTGGCTATTCGGGGTCTTTTGTGTTTCCATACAAATTGTGAAATTTTTTGTTCTAGTTCTGTGAAAAATGCCAGTGGTAGTTTGATAGGGATTGCATTGAATCTGTAGATTGCTTTGGGTAGTAGAGTCATTTTCACAATGTTGATTCTTCCAATCCAAGAACATGGTATATCTCTCCATCTATTTGTATCATCTTTAATTTCTTTCATCAGTGTCTTATAATTTTCTGCATACAGGTCTTTTGTCTCCTTAGGTAGGTTTATTCCTAGATATTTTATTCTTTTTGTTGCAATGGTAAATGGGAGTGTTTTCTTGATTTCACTTTCAGATTTTTCATCATTAGTGTATAGGAATGCCAGAGATTTCTGTGCATTAATTTTGTATCCTGCTACTTTACCAGATTCATTGACGAGCTCTAGTAGTTTTCTGGTAGCATTTTTAGGATTCTCTATGTATAGTATCATGTCATCTGCAAACAGTGACAGCTTTACTTATTCTTTTCCGATTTTGATTCCTTTTATTTCCTTTTCTTCTCTGATTGCTGTGGCTAAAACTTCCAAAACTATGTTGAATAAGAGTGGTGAGAGTGGGCAACCTTGTCTTGTTCCTGATCTTAGTGGAAATCCTTTCAGTTTTTCACCATTGAGGATGATGTTGGCTGTGGGTTTGTCATATATGGCCTTTATTATGTTGAGGAAAGTTCCCTCTATGCCTACTTTCTGCAGGGTTTTTATCATAAATGGGTGTTGAATTTTGTTGAAAGCTTTCTCTGCATCTATTGAGATGATCATATGGTTTTACTCCTTCAGTTTGTTAATATGGTTTATCACATTGATTGGTTTGCATATATTGAAGAATCCTTGCATTCCTGGGATAAACCCCACTTGATCATGGTGTATGATTCTTTCAGTGTGCTGTTGGATTCTGTTTGCTAGTATTTTGTTGAGGAATTTTGCATCTATGTTCATCAGTGATATTGGCCTGTAGTTTTCTTTCTTTGTGACATCTTTGTCTGCTTTCGGTATCAGGGTGATGGTGGCCTCGTAGAATGAGTTTGGGAGTGTTCCTCCCTCTGCTATATTTTGCAGGAGTTTGAGAAGGATAGGTGTTATTTCTTCTCTAAGTGTTTGATAGAATTTGCCTGTGAAGCCATCTGGTCCTGGGCTTTTGTTTCTTAGAAGTTTTTACATCACAGTTTCAATTTCAGTGCTTGTGATTGGTCTGTTGATATTTTCTGTTTCTTCCTGATTCAGTCTTGGCAGGTTGTGCATTTCTAAGAACGTGTCCATTTCTCCAGGTTGTCCATTTTATTGGCATAGAGATGCTTGTAGTGATCTCTCATGATCTTTTGTATTTCTGCAGTGTCAGTTGTTACTTCTCCTTTTTCATTTCTAATTCTGTTGATTTGAGACTTCTCCCTTTTTTTCTTGATGAGTCTGGCTAATGGTTTATCTATTTTGTTTATCTTCTCAAAGAACCAGCTTTTAGTTTTATTGATCTTTGCTATCGTTTCCTTCATTTCTTTTTCATTTATTTCTGATCTGATCTTTACGAATTCTCCTTCTGCTAACTTTGGGTTTTTTTTGTTCTTCTTTCTCTGATTGCTTTAGGTGCAAGGTTAGGTTGTTTATTCGAGATGTTTCCTGTTTCTTAAGGCAGGATTGTATTGCTATAAACTTCCCTCTTAGAACTGCTATTGCTGCATCCCATAGGTTTTGGGTCGTCGTGTCTCCACTGTCATTTGTCTCTAGGTATCTTTTTATTTCCTCTTTGATTTCTTCTGTGATCACTTCGTTATTAAGTAGTGTATTGTTTAACCTCCATGTGTTTGTATTTTTTACAGACATTTTCCTGTAATTGATATCTAGTCTCACTGCGTTGTGGTCAGAAAGGATACTTGATGCAATTTCAATTTTCTTAAATTTACCAAGGCTTGATTTGTGACCCAAGATATGATCTATCCCGGAGAATGTTCCATGAACACTTGAGAAAAATGTGTATTCTGTTGTTTTTGGATCGAATGTCCTATAAATATCAATTAAGCCGTTAGATATTATGTGGAGCTGGGAGGTCTCTTGTGGACCAGTGTCCTGAAGTTGGCTCTCCCACCTCAGAGGCACAGCACTGACTCCTGGTTGCAGCACCAAGAGCCTTTCATCCACACGGCTCAGAATAAAAGGGAGAAGAAAAGAGAGAGAGAAAGAAACAAAGAAAGGAGGAAAGAAAGGAAGAAAGAAAGAAGGAAGGAAGAGAAAGAGAAAAAGGGAGGAAGGAGATAAAATAAGTAAGAAAATAAAATAAAGTTACTAAAATAAAAAATAATTGTTAAGCAAAAAAAATTTTTTTTAAGAAAAAAAAAAGAACAAAAAAACCCAGACGGATAGAACCCTAGGACCAGTGGTGAAAGCAAAGCTATACAGACAGAATCTCACACAGAAGCATACACATACACACTCACAAAAAGAGGAAAAGGGGAAAAAATCTTGCTCTCAAAGTGCACCTCCTCAATTTAGGATGATTCGTTGTCTATTCATGTATTCCACAGATGCAGGGTACATCAGGTTGATTGTGGAGCTTCAATCCGCTGCTTCTGAGGCTGTTGGGAGAGATTTCCCTTTCTCTTCTTTGTTCTCACAGCTCCCAGGGCTCAGCTTTGGATTTGGCCCTCCCTCTGCGTGTAGGTCGCCAGAGGGCATCTGTTCTTCGCTCAGACAGGATGGGGTTAAAGGAGCAGCTGCTTCGGGGACTCTGGCTCCCTCAGGCCAGAGGGAGGGAGGAGTGCGGATGCGGGGAGAGCCTGCGGCGGCAGAGGCCAGCGTGACGTTGCACCAGCCTGAGGCGCGCCGTGCGTTCTCTCGGGGAAGTCCCTGGATCCCGGGACCCTGGCAGTGGCGGGCTGCACAGGCTCCCCGGAAGGGGGGTGCGGCTAGTAACCTGTGCTCGCACACAGGCTTCTTGGTGGCGGCAGCAGCAGCCTTAGCATCTCATGCCCGTCTCTGGGGTACGCGCTGTTAGCCGCGGCTCGCGCCCGTCTCTGGGGCTCCTTTAAGCAGCGCTCTTAATTCCCTCTCCTCGCGCACCAAGAAACAAAGAGGGAAGAAAATGTGTCTTGCCTCTTTGGCAGGCCCTGACTTTTCCCCCGGACTCCCTCCCGGCTAGCCGTGGTGCACTAACTCCTTCAGGCTGTGTTCACGCCGCCAGCCCCAGTCCTCTCCCTGCGCTCTAGCCGAAGCCCGAGCCTCAGCTCCCAGCCCCGCCCGCCTTGGCGGGTGAGCAGACAATCCTCTCGGGCCGGTGAGTGCCGGTCGGCGCCGATCCTCTGTGCGGGAATCTCTCCGCTTTGCCCACCGCACCCCTGTTGCTGCGCTGCCCTCCACGGCTCCGAAGCTCCCCCCTCCGCCACCCGCAGTCTCCGCCCGAGAAGGGGCTTCCTAGTGTGTGGAAAGTTTTCCTCCTTCACGGCTCCTTCCCACTGGTGCAGGTCCTGTCCCCATTCTTTTGTCTCTGTTTATTCTTTTTTCTTTTGCCCTACCCAGGTACGTGGGGAGTTTCTTACCTTTGGGGAGGTCTGAGGTCTTCTGCCAGCGTTCTCTTGGTGTTCTGTACGAGTTGCTCCACGTGTAGATGTATTTCTGGTGTATCTGCTAGTGTTGGAGGGTATCCGCAGAGGCGGGGGGTGGCTGTGGCTCACCGTGGGGACAAGGACACTGGCAGCAGAAGTTCTGGGAAGTACTCCTTGGCATGAGCTCTCCAGGCGTCCGCCATTAGTCCCAGCAAAGAGCCTCCAGCTAATTCTTAAGTATGTATTTTAGTATTTATTCAGTGGTATGCTTCTTAGGGTACAAAAATATATCTAAAATTATAGAGGTAGTAGGTAAATATTTGGACTGTGCTAGAAGGCATTCAGCTTCTGCTCTACCCATAACTTTAGGGAACACATCTAAAGTGGAATCTGAGGTCAAACAGCATGACTTTACATTTTGGCACATTTCCATGGTAGCGCCATAATATTAGAAAAAACTGGAATTTCAAAGTTGAATAACCTAGCCTTGGGAGGGGCAGAAACCTTAGTAAATGTAGTAAATTGGGGCTTGAGGAAGGACAGCATTTGAGGTAGAGCCAGACCTCAGGGTTTGGGCCATTTGTGTGTCTGTCTCCACACCTGCCAATTAGACCATTTTTATAATTCTAGTTCAGATTCTAATGCAGAAAGGGAATATGATTGTTCTAGCTCAGCTTTTCACAGTAGACCCATAAAATGGATCGTGGTAAGCCGTGAATGGGTCAGACTTATTTCATAAAGCATCTCCATTGTGCAACAAATCAGATTTATTCATAATTCTCCACAGTGGGGAGCTTGCATGGACCACGGTGGGTTAGGCTAGATTGGAAATTTGGGTGTGACAGGCATCATGACGAACTTATTCATTCTTTAGTGTGCTAGAATTTTTATTTCATCATAGAAACACAGAATCATAATTAAGTCACCGAACACTAAAAATGGCTTTAAGGAGATAAAAAATTTTTTAAATATATGCTTGAGTTAATTTCTTCTCAGAATTACCTAAAGCAAGTACTTTAACCCTTGTTCATTCATGAAGTCATGGACTTGGAAAGGACATTGAAAAAACTCTTGTCCATCTCCCTGCCATCAAATAGGACCATGTTTTAAATATTTTAAAAGTAATTTTTAAAAATCACAAATAATAAACTTTGAAACAAGTTAAAACTGTAAGAAGAATATAAAATAAAACGTACCTTCCGACCCCAAAGCAGTACATTTCAAAGTATATCACAGTGATCTGTCTACATACTTTTCTCAAAAATTTTACAATGAAAATATATATTCTTCTGTCCTATTTCATAGACCTCTTTCATATCCTGTCCAGCTTATTTGTCAGCATTTTTCTGAGCTCTTGTGTTTTTTTCTTAATTTTTGAATTTAATTTTATTTATTTTTTTATAAGCAGGTTCTTATTAGTCATCCATTTTACACACATCAGTGTATACATGTCAATCCCAATCACCCAATTCATCCCACCA
>NW_006777292.1:2740801-2743983 GCF_000442215.2 Lipotes vexillifer | reverse complement strand
CCCACCCCCACCCCCTGCCGCTTTCCCCCCTTGGTGTCCATACGTTTGTTCTCTACATCTGTGTCTCAATTTCTGCCGTGCAAACCGGTTCATCTGTAGAGCTCTTATGTTTATTTTGTTATCTTGCTGCTTAATAATAGCATTTTCTTTCAGTTTTATAGAAGAATGTGACTGTTTTCTAATTTTAAAAGGTTCTACCTACTAGTAAAATTTCCATGAATTTCTAAATATGTTATCTTTCATTATACTAGCTTGAACATTTGTTTAAGTTTTTGAACTTACCTCTTTAAGTAATAATCTTATAAAGCCAATTCTTTTTTTTTTTTCATGTAGAATCTTTAACTTGATGAACCCTTAGCTCCATTATATCACACATTCCCTACCCCATCCTCCCAGTGTAGTATATCACTGCTGAGGTTAAATCAATATTCATTTCTTGTAAATGTTAAGTACCAAGCTCAGTAGGACAGTGTGTTTTTTTTTCCCCTTGTATAGGTTTTTTTTTCCCCCTAAATAATTGTGTTACTTTTTTGTTTGCTTAGTTTTCATCTTACCAGTTGTCAAACCAATTTGAAAATTCATTAGCTCAGTTGTTGTTTTTTTTCTTGGAACCCCTTTGTCTGGAACCACCTTTTTCTGTTCCATTCGACCAGTTGTTCTTATTTCATAGCTGTTCTATAATCTTGCTTCATCATCATCATGGAACTTTTCTTTGTCTTTCTATTTTAATGGATCTCTGTGTTTTTTGGATTCCTTATTTTCTCTTTCATGGTTTATTTTCTCATTTTGATGGCATATATCCTCCTGTAAGTTCCTGAGAAAGGGTCATGTGAGACAATATTTTGAGATTTCACATATCTGAAAATATATTTAACCTGCTGTCTCCCCTTGTTGATAATTTGATTAGATGTCAAGATTTAGGTTGAAACTGTAATGGTGGGTATGTGACACAAATAGTGAACCCTAATGTAAAATATGGACTTAGGTTAATAGTATTATATCACTATTCATCAGCTGTATTAACATATCACTATTCATCAGCTGTATTAAATGTACTATACTAATGCAAGATGTTAATAATAGGGGAAATGGGGGAAGTGAGGAGTTACGTGGAAACTCTCTATACTTTCCGTTAAATTTTCTGTAAACCTAAAACCACTCAAAAAAATATTCCGTCTTTAAGTTAAACATCAACCACTTCATATGGTTCAACTTAAAAGTACATACTCTTTCACTGTTAAGTAAAGTGTTATCAGTCGGGTGCTTTACCCTTCATTCCTACCATGCCTGGTGTCCCAGAGTTTGGAGACTCTGGTTAAATTTCTCTACAAAGTAAGACGTCTGCCTCCTTTGGTTGTGGAAGAGAAGTACTTGCTGGAGTGCTCTTGGTGGGGGCAAGAGCATGGGTTCCATTGTTCTTCATACAGATTTTCAAGCAGTTCCCCTGTTTTTGGCCAGCTACCTTACTGCTGCTTTCTCTGGTACCTGGTGCCTCCAATTCCTGAGATGTTCCAGGGTTTTTTGTCCACATCAGCTTGCTCCTTGTATCTAGGTATCCCTTCACAAGCTGGCACTTAGGTTTTAGCTCCTTCAACTCCGTTAAATAATTTACCACACTTTGGCAGCTCTCCATCTACAAAAATTTGTGTCCTCCTTTTGTATTTTTTGTTTTGTTTTGAAGATTTATATCTTTTTTATTCATTTACTATTATTTGGTGAGATTTCTAAAGGAAGTGGAGAGGCATACTATGTTCAATATGTTCAATATGTCTTGTTTAACCAATCTGCTTTCATTTTGATCAATAAGGGTTTGGTTTTAATTCATTTTGTTTTCTTCTGTTTTTAATAATTCTAATTTATTGGTTATGTGTTCTCTTTAGAGCTCTGGGCAGCTCTCTTTGGGAGGATGCTATTGAAAGATGGTGCTTTTTAGATAACAAATAATACTTAAAATGTCTGGAAAAATTGTCTCCAGAATCATGGTTGTGAACTAAAGTGTATATTTTTAAGTTGTTCACAGGGCTTAGAGCTCCTGCCAGAGGACTGTTACTCTTTGGTCCACCTGGAAATGGGAAAACAATGCTGGTAAGAATTCTTTTTATTTTTATTTTTTAAACTTAAAAAAATATATATTTATTTATTTGGTTGTGCTGGGTCTTAGTTGCAGCATGTGTGCTCCTTAGTTGTGGCAGGTGGGCTCCTTAGTTACAGCTTGCTGGCTCCTTAGTTGTGGCATGCAAACTCTTAGTTGTGGTATGCATGTGGGATCTAGTTCCCTGACCAGGGATTGTATCTGGGCCCCTTGCATTGGGATTGCAGAGTCTTAACCACTGGACCACCAGGGAAGTCCCAAGAATTTTTTTTTTTTTTTGGTGGTATGCGGGCCTTGCGCTGTTGTGTCCTCTCCTGTTGCGGAGCACAGGCTCCGGACGCGCAGGCTCAGCGGCCATGGCTCACAGGCCTAGCCGCTCTGCGGCATGTGGGATCTTCCCGGACCGGGGCACGAACCCATGTCCCCTGCATCGGCAGGCGGAATCTCAACCACTGCGCCACCAGGGAAGCCCCCCAAGAATTCTTTTTAAATTTGCATGTTCTATTGAGATATTTGGGAGATAATATGAAAAAAGAAACTTTTCATTGTCCCTGAGTCTATTATTTATAACTTGCCTTTGCTATAATATACTTTTTTTTATGGCCACACTGCGTGGCTTGCAGGATCTTAGTTCCCTGACCAGGGATTGAACCCAGGGCCACAGCAGTGAAAACGCCAAGTCCTAACCTCTGGACCACCAGGGAACTCCCAATTTTTAAGCTAGTTTTTAATGACGAAGTAGGTGGAAACCCACATACGTTATCTTCCATAGTAGTTTGGGGCTGGCTAAATTTAATAGTGTAATTTTCATTATTTTCCCAAGTTAAATAATAAAATTTTACTGTAGAAGAGCTTACCTTACTATATTGAGTATCTTCCTAATCTTTGATTTTTTTTTTTTTTACTATTGTAACAGGTTTATTTAAATAAAATAATCAGCATGATACAGATTTCTTTCTTTTTTTTTTAATTGAGGCATAATTAACATACAACAGATTTTTTTTTTTCTGTGTCCTTTTGCCAAAAGTTTTTGGTAGGATTTGGATATCTTTCTTCTGCATAGCTCTCCTAGAGGGAAAACATAAATAGG
>NW_006777292.1:2716591-2740734 GCF_000442215.2 Lipotes vexillifer | reverse complement strand
CCCCTTTTTTTTTTTTTTTTTTTTCTTTAACCTCTCCCTGTCACTTCTCTCTTAGAGAAAAAGAGAGTGGAAAGAAGCATAGCTCTTCCTAGACCTTTTCCTCATTGCTGAGAAGAAAACACGTTGATTGCCATATGTTGAGAATTGTGTCATGGCTTATATTTTTAGGAAATCTTTTCTAGAACTTAAATTGATCAGATGTGGTTATCTTTTTAAAGCAATTGAACTAATACAGTATTTACCCTTGTGATTTTTAAAGGCTAAAGCAGTAGCTGCAGAATCTAGTGCAACCTTCTTTAATATAAGTGCTGCAAGTTTAACTTCAAAATACGTGAGTATTCTTTTTTCCAGTATTGTCATGTTCTAAGTTACTGTCTAAACGTTACTGTGTTAAGTATAAATGGTAAGAACATTACACCAAAATGTTTTTCTTTGAGTTTTATATCTATTATTTAGATATGCTGAATATCACTCTTCAAAGTAGAAATTTATGTGCATTTGCTAGGCTCTTTTAAAATTGAAATTATTCTGTTAAATACTGTATTTGTTTGCTAGGGCTGTGTATTAAAGTACCACAAACTGGCTGGCTTGAACAATAGAAATTACTTGTCTTGTATTTTGGAGGCTAGAAGTCCAAGATCAGGTATTGGCAGGGGTCTTAATTTTGTAAAGTAATTAAAAATAACTATAAAATGATACTTTTCCTGGTTAAATTTTGCTTCCTGTGTGAAATTTTATAAGTAAAATTGTTATTAAAGTAGGTTTACCCATATTATGCACATACTATAACAGAAAGCACTGTCTTGGAAACTAGGAGGTAGGGATTCCAGCCTAACTTTTACATGCCGAGCTGGCCTTAAGAAAGTATCACTTTAGGCTTTACTTCATTTATTTTTTTTAAATATAAAACAGGTTCTATTTATTAAATACACAGATCTTCTTTCAAATTCATGTACAAGATTTGTTAGCAGTTATGAATAAGTCTTACTATATTTACTTCACTTATAAAGTGTTGATGTCATAAGAGGTGATCTCTTGCAGTTCCTTCCAGCTCTGAGAATATCTGTTTTGAAGATTCTAATTCTGGGGCCTTTCCTTTTTTCTTTTATTTAATTTTCAATAAAAAGAATAGATGCCACCTAGAGAACAAAATAGTTTTTGCAGTAGATTACCACAAACCTCATGACTCTTTTGTTAGATGCTTTGGTGCATAGAGTGGCTTTAGTATAGTATTTCAGCCCCTGGGAATGTCTTAAGGAGTGTTCATATACCTCCTAGAAATACTTTGATATTTATTGACAGTGATATTGTGAGAATGGGTTTTCACGGTGTTCTCAGTAGAGCAAGTTTTATTTAGAGCATTTTCCAACTTACCTGCTTCTATAAATATACCCTGCAACCTAGGGCTTAAGAATACGTGCCGCATCTCTCTCTTCTCTAGTATTCCCTCTTTCTCAGTAGTTATATCCCAATAGCTATTCCATTCTCAGGTCTTAGGAATGCAGAGTGAAACAAGACAGAGATATTTGTCATTTTTTAAAGTACTCACCAGACCGTCTTAAATAATAAATAAGTAGTCTATTTTCTAAAATTATAAGGGACAATTCAGTAACACCCCCATACCCCCATTCCTTAAACCAAATCTTTGGTTGTTGCAAAGAAAGGAAATTAAATTCCTAGGTTCTAGACTTTTAATAGTGAAATTTAAAAAGCTGGAATAATCTTGCATTTTATGGGTATAACAGTGTATATAATGCCTTGTTTTAGGTGGGAGAAGGAGAGAAATTGGTGAGAGCTCTCTTTGCTGTGGCTCGAGAACTTCAACCTTCTATAATTTTTATAGGTAAGAACATGTTTTCCAACAACTTAGTTGAGCATTTGTAAAATTCCCTTTTCCAAATGTGAGGGATATGATGGGAAAGATTATTCAGAAGTAAAAAGGGTTTTTTAAATTTATTTTTTATTTAAGTATAGTTGCAGAAGTAAAAAGTTTTAAAGAAGCACAAAGTTAAAAACTGTCTAATAAATTGAGTAGGACCCATTATATTAATAACCTAAGTGGTAAACTAGAGATCCTTTTATTTCCACTAGATGAAGTTGATAGCCTTTTGTGTGAAAGAAGAGAAGGAGAACATGATGCTAGTAGACGTCTAAAAACTGAATTTCTAATAGAATTTGATGGTGTAAGTATTGATTATGATATTTTTAATGTGGTAGCATTTTAGGGTATTTTCCTATTGAATGGCCCAAATTAGAAATAGATATCTTTATTATGTTTTTCTTTGTTATTTATCTAAAAGTATTGAAAAAAAATTTGGCTTATAGGTACAATCTGCTGGAGATGACAGAGTGCTTGTAATGGGTGCAACTAACAGGCCACAAGAGCTTGATGAGGCTGTTCTCAGGTAGGGAGATTTATGTAGAAACGCACACATTTATTAGAGATGTATTTACTCATGTGTTCATCTGACATATTTCTTGTTTCCTTCTCTCTCAATTTTAAGACTAAATTCATTATTTTCCTCTCTATATCCATCTTCTGGTCTCTTGTTACCAACTGAAGATTTTGAGGACAGGGCCAGCATGATATCAGGAAAACTATTTTTAACTTTATGGTTTTAGGGAAATTACTTATTTCTTCTGGGTTGGATTAAAGTATCAAAACACCAAAACTGATTTTTACCCTCTTTTACTGGGCTTCATGAGAAGCTGATAAAGCACAGCTCATGGGAGCCATATGCTCTCTTCTCCTGTGTTTGATCAAATTTATTCCCTTTCTACTGGGAGAATAGTTTGGCTCAGCATAAAATTCTTGGATCTCCCATTCTTTTCCTGAGGAATTTATAACATTGCCCCATTGTTTCTAGGATTGGATGTGTAGGATTGGATGTGTGAAAGTGTGAAAGTCTGAAGCCAGCCTGCTTTTATTCACATTTATGGGTTAATCCAGTAGGGTTAGTGTCTAATCTCCTTTCTAATACTACTACTACTACTACTTTTGTAGCCTTTGTTTCTGTGGTGGTTTTTGTTTTCTTTTTTATTGGTTTCCTGATCTCTGCAAACCCATTTTTCATCTTCTGTTGTCTACTTCTTTGAGCCTTTGTATGTCATTTTCTTGAGCCTTTATATCTCACTGAGCTCTTATTTCATAGGAGCCTTTTTTTTCCATCAAATTATTTTATTTCTTGGAAAGATATTTGGTCACAATTTTAATTTGCTTTATGGCAAAATCCTCTTGTGCATGTTCTTCATTTTATCTATTTTATGTTTACTGTATTCTTTCCCCTCTTTTTTTAGCACTGTTTTTTAAAATCAGTCCTATGCTTTTGTCTGTTTTGCTTATTAATTTTATTTGAATAAGGGGAGTTTTCTTGGAAAACCTAATATGGAAGGATATTGTAGAAGAGCTAGAAAAGTAAGATAGCAACCATGTATCTTGAGTTGTCCTATGAATACTCTGGACTGGTGGGCAGTCTCCCTGACTCACAACAAAGCCGTACCTGATAAAGAAGTATACGTGTATATAAATAAGCGACTGGGTTGATTTAGTCTTCTTCAACTGAAAAAGACTGGTCATTGCAAAACAGCTTGTCATCTTGCCAGACTGATTGATGTCTTCTTCCAAAGATGATGTACCTTTGAGTTTCTTTGTTCAGCCTCATTTTCCTTGCCATTCCCTTGCTACTGACTAGGGTCACATGATCTGCAGAGCCAGTCCTCACATGTTTGTTTAAATATGGGGAGGTCAGTTTTATTATCCCTCAGAGTGTGCTCTCTGTTTCCTCTGGAAAACTCTGCTCTGACAGCCATGTCTAAAATTTGCAGTGGCAGTTGCTGTCTGTATTCACCTTTGTCAGTGTAATTTTCACTGCCCTAGGCAGCCCTTCTTCATACATTTTAGTTCTGTAAATGTTATATAGTTTGTTGATGATGGAGTTTACATTTCTGTTTCTGTTGTCCTTGTTGGTTTAAATTGTTTTCAGTTTCAAGAAGAGAGCAGAGATCTGTTTCTTCAACTTCTTATATCAGATATTTTGTTTTAAAGTGTTACTGCTGTTAAAAAAATACAAATACATAATTGGTTAATTTAATTCTGACAATATTGAATTAAGGATTTTTAAACATTAACTAGAATCTTTTTTAACTTTTTATTGGAGTATATTTGATTTACAATTTTGTGTTAGTTTCAGGTATATAGCAAAGTGAATCAGTTATACATATATCCACTCTTTTTTAGATTATTTTCCCGTATAGGTCATGACAGAGTATTGGGTAGTGTTACCTGTGCTATGCAGTAGGTCCTTATTAGTTATCTATTTTATATATTTAACTAGAATATTTTAAAAGAGTAACTTTTATACCGATAACTACTAAAATGTATTCAAATGCTTTCAGCATTATATTTAAAGCTTTGTTCTTGTTATGTGCTACTTGAACTGAATTATCTGTAAATTCAAAACTGTATTTCTGAGATGGCTTGAATCCTTTTTTTAGGCGTTTCACCAAACGGGTATATGTGTCTTTGCCAAATGAGGAGGTATGTATCTGTGTTTGAATTTTTTTTAAGGCAGAAACAAGAACTACCATCTTGACAGTATTAAGTCTTCCAGTGCATGGTACAGCTGCATTGGAAAAGTTTGGTGGTTTCTTAAAAAGATAAACAGAAAACTTACTGTAAGACCCCAAAATTTCATTCCTAAGAATCTACCCAAGAGAAATGAAAACATATGTCTACACAGACATGTACAAGAATTTTTATAACAGCATTATAAATAATAGCCAAGAACTACAGAGAATCTAAAATAGTCTTCAGGCTTCCCTGGTGGCCTGAATCCACCTGCCAGTGAAGGGGACACAGGTTCTAGCCCTGGTCTGGGAAGATCCCACATGCTGCAGAGCAACTAAGTAGACCCTGTGCTCCGCAACAAGAGAAGCCACCGCAGTGAGAAGCCCACACACCGCAACGAAGAATAGCCCCTGCTCGCCGCAACTAGAGAAGGCCCACACACAGCAACGAAGACCCAACACAGCCAAAAATAAATAAATAAATAAATTTTAAAAAATCCTTTAAAAAAAAAGTCATCAGTTGGTGAAAGGATATACAAATGTGGTATATCCATTTAATGGAATACTGTTTAGCAATAAAAGGAATGAGCTACTTACACATACCATAATATGGATGAACCTCAAAAACATTATACTAAGTAAAGATGCCAGATGCAAAAGATTTCCTATCATATGATTCCATTTTTATGAAATGTCTAGAAAAGGCTCACTTCTGGAAACAAAGTAGATAGTGATTAGGTAAGGCTGTGGGTGGAAGTTGGGATTAACTGCAAACAGGCACAAGTGAACTTTTTGGGGTGATAGAAATGTTCTAAAATTGGATTATGGTGATGGTTGCACAATTCTAAACTTATTAAAAGTCATTGAATTATACACTTCAAAAGGGTGAGATTCCATGTTACATGAATTCATATCTCTCTAAAACTTTTTTTTTAAATTGTGTCTAGCTCAGACCCTTAGCATCCTTGGTAGTAACAGCAGCTACTTTCTTAGTGTTTTATTTGGATTGTTTTTAACTCTTTCAGGAACTCTCAAAAAATTGTTATTTTAACAGATATATGTGTGAGGCTCTAAGAGATAGAGTGGTTTGTAAAAGATCATTCAGCTCCTAAATGAGAGTTGGGATTTGAACCTGACTCCTGGATATTTTATTAAGCCAATTCTTAGGACTGATAATTCTTTAATATTTCTTTTCAGACACGACTACTTTTATTAAAAAATCTATTATGTAAACAAGGAAGCCCATTGACCCAAAAAGAACTAGCACAACTTGCTAGGTGAGTAATTTGATTTAGTCTATCTTGCAGGTTTTTTTTTTTTAAGAATTCTTTTTGTTTTCTTTAAAGTAAGCTCATGTATGAAATGAGTAATTTATCTATCAGAAAACTTCTTATTGTTTCATTCTCTACTTCCTTTACCTTCTCTCATTTTCTTATATATATGGTGTCTAAATTTTAGTTTCTAGATCCTCTAGAAGACATGACCTAAACAGCTAATGATGGTAGTATATATTCTTTTTATAAATTTATTAAAACTTATAAGTGGTATTAAAGTAATTTTTAATAAATTTATTTTATTTATTTTTGGCTGTGTTGGGTCTTCGTTGCTGCATGTGGGCTTTCTCTAGTTTTGGCGAGCGGGGGCTACTCTTCGTTGTGGTGCGTGGGCTTCTCATTGCGGTGGCTTCTCTTGCTGCAGAGCACGGGCTCTAGGCGCGCGGGCTTCAGTAGTTGGGGTACACGGGCTCAGTAGTTGTGGTTCATGGGCTCTAGAGCACAGGCTCAGTAGTTGAGGCACGCAGGCTCAGTAGTTGAGGCTCACAGGCTTAGTTGCCCCGTGGCATGTGGGATCTTCCTGGACCAGGGCACGAACCCGTGTCCCCTGCATTGGCAGGCAGACTCTCAACCACTGCGCCACCAGGGAAGCCCCACATAATTTTTTTAAACTTTGACTTCTTCAGCTTTTTTTTATGAGTGGTATATTAAGTAGAAACTGAATATAGGAGATATACTCATGAATTTTAGTCATTGAAAAAAATCTCATAAAGTAATTTAAAATGTTCTACAAGAATGTGAATAGCTAGTTATGTTGGTAAAAACTCTGAGTTCCCAGATACCTATGAAAACATAACAAATTCAGTACTTGGAAATACTGAGATCCTTCTTTGAATTCCAATAAAATATTTTGCTAATAATGTTTGTGCAGTTATTTAACATAGTACATGATAAGTAAATGCTTTTTTCCTGTTTTATTTTCCTCTTCCTCTTTGCCTCCCTAGTTCTTAGTTCCCTTTGATAGTGTCTTGGCTGCCCAGGATCTCCACTGTGGCATCCCATTCAGGTGTGCCTCCTTTTGCCAATGTCTTCTATCCCAGACCCTTCCTTCACCCTGTCTGTCCTACATTTAAAGAAATCTTCCTTGATGGGCCCTCATTTCATCAAGGCAGTTCTCTTTGTGAAGATAAAGACTCATTAACTTATAGAGAAGTAATTGTGGTTATGTGTCAGTTGGCCAGCAATGGCTTATAGATGTTACCTTTCCAGGGCACAAATTTACAATTTAATGGAGCCTCCTGGAAATATAGTATACTTTAATCTAAAGGAATGGTTCTAATAATGAAAATTTGAGGCATTATAAGGAACCAGTCGGCTGTTTGTTTTTAGCAAGTAGGCCTTCCTCTGCCCTTCAAATCAAATCACATAGCTGTCTGCTTGATAACAAAGGCAAGCTAGGTTTTACCCTCTTATTATGTGGAGATTTAAATCTGCAAAGGTGAAAATAAGTCGCTCTTTCTTCTTTCCCATTCTCAGAATGACCGATGGATACTCAGGAAGTGATCTAACAGCTTTGGCAAAAGATGCAGCACTGGGTCCTATCCGAGGTAGGAATACAAAAGCTTGAAACATTTACAGCTGTTTATTAGACCACTTCAGAAGTTTAAGAAGTCCCTATTGAGAGGTATTTTTTATTAGTAAGAAAGCAGTAAAACTATATCAGTGGAAAACTTGATTAAAACTTGATACAAAGTTTCTAGACTTAGGGTCAACAAACCTTTCTGAAAATAGTTTTAGAGTCATGGGCCGCATATGCTCTTGCATCTTCTTCTTCTTCTCACTCTTCTTCTGACTCCTCCTCCTCCTCCTGCTCATCCTCCTCTTTTTTGTTTTTCAACAACAACAAAAAGCTGTGAAACCATTCTTAGCTCACAGACCATACAAAGACAGTCCGTGGATCAGTGGACCATGAGCCCTGTTCTGGACAGCAGGTTTCCCTTCTTGATAGTAGGTTAGCAGCAGAAAATGCAAGAAAATGAGAACTTTTTTTTTTTTTTTTGCGATATGTGGGCCTCTCACTGTCGTGGCCTTTCCCGTTGCCGGACGCGCAGGCTCAGTGGCCATGGCTCACGGGCCCAGCCGCTCCGCGGCATGTGGGATCCTCCCGGACCGGGGCACGAACCCGTATCCTCTGCATCGTCAGGCGGACTCTCAACCACTGCACCACCAGGGAGGCCCCGAGAACTTTTTAAAGCAAGTGGAAAAGAATAATAAAGGGAAGATTTCCTTATCTATTTTTTGGTTCTTTTCATTTCAGTATTCTAGTATGACTTGAAATTAATGTGTTTAAGGAAACATAAATAGAAGTTTTTACTTTTATCATTATATGTTATCTTTTGAAAAATTGCAGCAAAGTATATCATTCATTGCTCTGTTTTGATTCAAAGTAATTTGTTGACTCTGAAATACCACATCTATCATTTTTAGGTTATGTTAGATTAAACTCACTGTGATAATCACTTTAGAGTAGATGTTCTCAGCTACTCTTCCACAGGCAGCATGGGCAGTGGATGGGTGATGCTCTCAGGTATGCACTCAGATTACTGGCTATGGTGGTAAAATTGAACATGGAACATGCAACTTCTAGAACGTATCTCTAACAGTGAAACAGGGTACTCATTAAGAACTGCTGCTTTAGAGAATAATAAATGTAACCTTGAGAATATAGTTTGAAACTCTGGGTGAA
Organism: Lipotes vexillifer; assembly: GCF_000442215.2. Lineage (NCBI taxonomy): Eukaryota > Metazoa > Chordata > Mammalia > Artiodactyla > Lipotidae > Lipotes > Lipotes vexillifer. The sequence continues at coordinate 2,732,148 of NW_006777292.1, read as the reverse complement.
ACATTTTAGTCAGGCTTTCTTTCTGCAGGAGGCGTGAAATCTTGTTCAGATACTGGACTCAGAATCAGTAGCTAATGTATAAATCATGTGTATTTTTTAGAATATTTAAGCTGTTATTCTGAAACAAAGTTGTTGGCTTAAAACAGTGAATGCCTTTTGTAAAGAAGAAGTTGTATTATTTTAAGTTTACTATGAAATTTGTAGAATCTGTTGTTCTTGAGCAATATATAAAGAAATTGAATGCCTTCCTAAGAAGGAATATTATTCTAAGCATTTATAAATTGTATGTGCTCTTAATATTAATGTATGTCTCTTTTAATATAATGATTTATATTGAACATATACTTTTAGATTATTGTACTTCGTTAGTTTAAACTTGGAAATCTTTTTTTTGTAAGTGACTTTTATATTTTACAGAACTGAAACCAGAACAAGTGAAGAATATGTCTGCCAGTGAGGTATACTATTTTACAATTATCTTTTTTTCATTCTGGTCCTCTAGATTGTAAAACATATCTTTTGTCTGGATTTTTCTAGTTTATCTGATTAGAAACTAGAAAAAGTTAATTTTGCTTCATTTCAAAATATGGAGGACTGTCCAACTAGTCTCTTATGGTGTCCTTTGGTAATACACAATAAATATACATAATCATTAAGTCATTTTCTATCAAATCATATTACATAAATACTAAACAGAACAAAATTATAGGCAACTTGAGGATTTTATACATTATGAATATAGCTTGTAACAGGTTAACCCCTTGATGTTCTAGTTTGTTAGTTTTTCAGTAATGTTTATGTCTTCCTTATAAAAGCAATACAGTTTCCACTGTAATGTAATTCATTACATTTAAAAAATATGGGAGGTCCCCTTATGAGATGCTGAAGCATTTCTTCTGAAAAAAATTGCCAGCAAAATATAGAACTGGATATGCAGAATGATCATAACTATGAAACCAGCCAGTTTAAATCAGATTTGAATTATGTAACTTATCTCTCAGAGCTCAGATAGCACCGAAACATTACTAACCAAAGAGACTTCATTCTTGGAACAGAAGAGAGAATAGAACTCCAGTGGAGTTCAAATGTGAACTGAAAACAAAACAAACAAACAAAAAAACAATAAAAAACCCCAGAGGCATGGGCTGGAGGCTGGTGGCCGGCTAGGGGATCTGCACATTACATTGCAGAGAGTCCTGTCCAAGTGAACTCTTTAACATAGAGAATAAATGTACTTGAGTATGAGTACATTTTGGCAGTCTTTTTTCTTCAGGCTTCCAAGTAAATTTGAGGTTGTCTTCAGGCATCTTGTGCATGGTGCTTAACCAACTACATTACTAAGAAAGCCTTCAGACTTCTTGCAACCACCTTTTTCCATTTCAGCAGTCTAGTTTACCTGGAGTGTGTTTGACATGAATGAAGCTTAGGAATAGAGAATTCCAAGTCATATACTTTGGTGTTTAGCTACTATTACCTTAAAAATTCATGTTTAAAGTATAAGTTTCAGGTCATCTGATTCATAATTTTGACTCATTTTTCTAATTTTTAAAAATATATTAGTACTGTCTTGAGGTTATAATTTATTTACAGTATCCCATCAATATATTATTTTTTAAAATGTTCTTATACTCATAGCATAACCTAATAGTACTTTTCTACCCAGAAAGTAAGCATTGTGAATGAATTATTTCTTTTCCACACACCACTCTCCCTACCTTGGACTCAGGACAGGTAAACTTGATATTTCATATATGTACTCTGGCCCCCTAAAGTTGAGGAAAGACCCATTGTGTGACATTTTAGGCCTCTGTCTTTGTCCCTTGGACAGACCATATACTAAAATTAAAACTACTGAATGAATTACAAAAAATAACATTACTGGTACCTTTTGAGACCATTCCACTAATTATGTGTAGTCAGGTTACAGTGTTATAGTTTTTGGTTCTACTGTATACTTTCATTCAGTTTAAGTTTATTTTTAACCTAATGATTTTAGTATTAATAATTTGATAATTTAGTCATTAGTCCTGGCTTATGAGTTAATATTTATAAAGTACTTAGAAAAGTCTGGCAATAGTGAATACTGTATAGGTATCCATTAAATAATTTTAAAATACATAAATACTAAATAATGGCAATTTATTATAGAGATCAAGGAAATCCATTCTATTTTCTTATTTATGAGATGACAGAAAAACACAAGTAGTTTGGTTTCAAAATTGTGTACTAGAATTTTTTTCAGCCATTCTTCGGTACAATTTTAATAACTGTTATCAGGTGCTGGTCTATATGCAGAAATTTAGATGAGATATACCTAATTTGCCTTTTATAGTTTATAAGAATAGAAACTCAAATAATTGTGTTGGAATTCTGTGTTTTTAAAAGGTAGTGCTGAAAATCATTGGTTATAAATTCAGAGTATAATGTACTTTGTTTATAAAGCACACAGTTTGTATCCAGTTCAACTTTATTAGTTCTTTTATTATTTTGTTTTGATAAGACTTCTTTGCTATTTATTTTTCCCTCTTTACTGAACTAGCTACCGGTTGATTTTTCCTGTTATATACATTAGTCTCTTACTAACTTTAAAATATCATATTTTCTATATAACTTTTAAAGGTTACTTTCCATTTACAGTTATTACAAAATATTGGCTATATACCCCGTGTTGTACAATACATCCTTGAGCCTATCTTACACGCGATAGTTTGTACCTCCCACTCCCCCATGCCTACATTGCCCCTCTCGCCCTCTCCCTGCTGGTAACCACTAGTTTGTTCTCTATATCTGAGTCTGCTTCTTTTTTGTTATATTCACTAGTTTGTTTTATTGTTTGAATTCCACATGTAAGTGATATCATACAGTATTTCTCTTTCTGTCTCATTTAGTTCACTTAGCATAATATCCTCCAAGTCCATACATGTTGCTGCAAATGGCAAAATTTTGTTCTTTTTTATGGCTGAGTAGTATTCCATTGTGTGTATAATATATGTGTGCATATATATATTATACACACACACACACACACCCCACATCTTTATCCATTCATCTGTTGATGGACACTTAGGTTGCTTCCATATCTTGGCAATTGTAAATAAGGCTGCTATGAACATTGGGGTGCATGTATCTTATCAAATTAGTGTTTTTGTTTTTTTCAGATATATACCCAGGTGTGGAATTGCTGGGTCATATGGTAGTTCTAGTTTTAGTTTTCTGAGAAACCTCCATACTGTTTTCCACAGACACACACACACACACACACACACACACACACACACACACACACACACACACACACACACCCGAACTAGGAACATAAATTAGAATTTCATCAAAAGCTTTTGAAACCTTAATCTTAATAACAGATATTCAGGAGTATCATAGATAATACTCACATTACATTCATCATTCTTCTAAATTTTGGGCTTTAGGAAAAGCCAGTGTGTGTTTTACAGTTAAATAAGGAGCAAATAGGGGTCATGCAGCGATTATGGTAACAATATATCCTTTTCCATTTTGACAAATTTTTCAGATTAGGCTACAAGTTACAAATGTAGTTGATTTTCTTAATCTATGCTATGTTGATATTAGAGAGGATGTGAAGTAGTTAGATTGGGTTTTATAAGAGTAATAAAAAGAATAATATAGATAAATATCAGTTGTTGAAGTTTTATCTCCAGTTCTTCTTTAACTTCTTATTTGGGAGCAAAATATACATGTCATAATACATAAGTGATAATTTTTAATACCGGTCATCTTGTGCCAAACTCCATTTTGCCTTTTGAAAATCCTTAGGTAAAAATTAGGTATTTATTAACTCAGTATTGTTTTATTTTACTTTCTTGAAGCCAATTAAAAATCTCAGAAAATAAGACCAAATTGACATAAAAATGTATTATAAGCAATACTAATATTAGAAAATTTCAGACATAAGCCTCCTCCATGTTGTAGTTAAAGAGCAATATTTCCTTCAAAGTCCTGTGTACATCTTGTAAGCTCCTCTTTCCTTTCTGATAAACCTGGCATGAATTTAGCTAGAGTGTGTGTGTGGTGAGTGAGACTTGAGAGTGCAAAATTCCATGAAACTATATGCAGAAAAAAAACTGGAAGGAGATAAGCCAAATAGTTGTTGTATAGCTGAACGGTGGAATTGTGAGTGATTCTTTTTTCTGATTGTCTATATTTTGTCAAATTTTCTGTAATGAGTATGTTTTGTTTTTATAATGGGAAAATATTGCGATTTAAAATGTTAATACCTAGGAGCTAAAACGTGAAATGAAAGTATATTGGTATAGCATTTTGGTAGGATTTCTTATATAGCAAACTTGCCTAATAAAGAATAATATATAAAATAAGATGATAGGCATGATTTTCTAAGAATACATCTCTATAGATTTTAACATTAATAAACAGCATCATTACTTTTATCCGTCATTGGGTTAACTATTGCATATGTGTTCATCATCATGTGTGTTTTTTTAATCTAGATGAGAAATATTCGATTATCTGACTTCACCGAATCCTTAAAAAAGATAAAACGCAGCGTGAGTCCTCAAACCTTAGAAGCATACATACGTTGGAACAAGGATTTTGGAGATACTACTGTTTAAGCCTGCAGAACGTTTTACTTTCCAAGAGAGAAACCTACCATCTTCTATGAATAGTTATCTGCTACAGAAACTCAGCCTAAGTTTACAGGACTTTTCAGAGTCTTACAATTATTTGTGCACCCCAGAAGATGAACCGTAAAATAAATTTAAATAAAGTATACAATGCAAATGGAATATTTTGTTTAAGGCCTTCTTGCCTTGATGGTCACAGATATCCCGATGGGCACTGTAAGTTAGAGCAGAACAAAAACTGATTCTGGTCTTCTTTACCAGTATAATCATAATGTAAATAATAATTTGTATATTATGTTGCAGATGAAAGTATTCCAGAGACAGTGAATGGTAGAAGACACAAGAGCCTTTGGTTGTTTGTCTTCTGACATCTTTCCTTAAAATAGTAATTTTTCCTATTTTCCTTTCCTACTGTTGTCTTTACTACACTATGGGTGATTGGAATGCCAAACACTCTGTTTCTTTTTTTTTTCTTTTTACAAATTGTGTGCCAAATGAAACTTTTTCCTATGTAACAGTAGTAGGAAAAAAGTATTTTGAAGGTTTTTTCTTCTTCATAAATCTACAGACATTAAACAATGTGTCCTTTTCACTTTTTATTTTTCTATTACCTTTCTACCAAACAATTTAGAAAGTAATATGATAGCAACAAAACAAATCTAGTGAAATGGAGAAGGAGAAATTTTGAAGTTTTCAGACACTCTGTCATACAACCTGTAGATCAGTCCTCCTGTGACCTGATGTATTTTTTTTCTAATATATTTGTCAGAAATCTATTGTAGACTGTTAACTTATTCCTAATGGAATTTATTTTCTGTTAGAATTCTAATATTTAAGAAAGCCAATTTTAACTGCTGTAAAAGTGGTTTCTGCAAGAGAAGGGAAGTACTAGGAGCTAAGACATTTCTAATTTATTGCTTATTACTTTCTTACTGTTTATAGGATAATTACAAGCCAGTGGATTTACCATGTTTTATTCTTAATAATTATTAATCCCTCCAATGAAACTTTAAAAAAAATTACTGAATTTTTATACATTGCATACATTTTATAGGTTTCTTGTGCTCACTTTGTTAACTAAAAAGTTTTAGTCTGTTAAGCTGCCTTTTGTTCCCCAAAAATGTACAGTAATTCTGTTTCTTGTTTGTATAAGTATGCCTGAGTTTTTATTATAAAAACGTCATTGTAGGAAGTAGAGACTCATATCATGGCCTTTTAAATATTGTAATAAAGGCAAATAGATATTTGCCCTTAGTTTACTGGTTAAAAGTTTGTTTATAGAAATTCTTTGGTGCTTTTATGTAAAATGTCATGGGTGGAAATAATAATTTTATAGTAGTAACAAATATTTTTCATTTAGGAAAAATAGCTTTCGTTTAGAGAGAATATATTAAAGTTAAAAACTTGCCCCCACTAGATAAGAATTTTATAATGAAGACATACATTCTTCTTAACTTTACTCTTTCTCATCTTAAGATTTATCTAAATATAGAAGATGTATGATTTCTTAAGGTCATGTGCTGTTTGTAAAATCATGTTTCTTCTAATCATAGAACTCCCTGGATAATAAAAATGAGGGTTGAGATAAATAGAAAAAAAAATTTTTAAGCCAGAACCATACATATTTTTAGGTCATGAGTAGTATCTTTCTAAGGTCTCAAACACTAAACCATCCAATATAAAATATTGATAATGACAGATGATGAAATATACACGATGACAAGAATTAGGAACATCCCAAATTAAAACATTTTCAATAAAGCTCATAAAATTTCATTTTTTCTTTTCATTTAGAAAAAGATTAACATTATTGATACTTGGATAACTGGTCAATAGTATTAAAAGTCTGTGTGCTTTAAACTCAACTTTTAAAATATAAACTCCTTTAAAATTATCATAAAATTATCTGCAATAATTGAATGTAGCTCACTTTTTATTGGGAAAGGTTTTAGGTAACAAAGACTTCAAATGTTATATAAAAGTCAAATTAATATTGTCATAAACATTGAGTCAGAATTATATTACTGTATGAATATCCATCCGTGTATGGAAGTTACTTTAATTTCCTGATGAGGTCTAAAATTGAGCTTAGTGCTACGGAACTATTTTCTTTGACTTAACTATGACCAAGTTTTATTTTAAGCTGTGTTTCTCTCATGGAAGGGCCATAAACATAGAATAATTATGTAGTAGGATGTGTAAGGGATTGGTTTGGTCATTTTCAATAAAGATAGAAGTTGCTGAGGTTTCCCGAATTAGTATTAGGCTTAGATTGTGACCTTGTAGATTTTGCACTGAGCTCTGTGTCATGTTATTTCGTAAAAGGTAATGTTTAAACATTAAACGTTAGTGTGTTGTTCATGTAAATATGGCAGAGTTTCATAAACTAAATTAAAACTTACTGATGTACTGGACTTTGAGCCAAGGGAAAGAATCAATACTATCTTTCCAGATATCTTAAGGGTAAAAGCTTATTCTAAGACAGTCTGCCAATTGAGGTTATTAGATTTCCGACTTGCATATACACTTTGTGCTTGGGAAGAACTGGAGGAAAATCAGATACTAGAATTCTAATTTAAGTAAATATACAGCAGTCTTTGTGTATAGTGTAAAATCCATTATATTTTGTACAAAAACTAATTCTTTTGGTAGAATGAACCATTTACAGTTTGTTTTTGGACTCTGAGTCAGAGGGTTTTCCTTTAAATGCCTGTCTCAGTTTTACGCTGGTCTTTTGTACTTTTCTTCAGAAGAAATGAATTAAAAGGTTCAGCTGCATAAGTGGGTTTTTATCCTAATGGATTGGAAATAAATTATAAACTTTATTTTGCTTTTAATTTTTTTATTTGAAACTTTTTGAGATTTCAGAGGTTGCAGTCTGGTATTGAAGGAATAGCTTTTATTGGACTGACTCTCTTGCCAATAAAAATATAAAGTCTGAACAAAGTATAAAAAGCTGTGATTAGAAGAAATCTAGAAAGCAATCAAAAACAGGCAAAAACAGCACAAAATCATATACTAGAAGAGATCCACATTAACTAGCTTTTTACCATGAGGGCAATTTCCAGCTTGTGCAGTGTGCTTGGAAATGGAACTCAAGCAGAATGTGACAGTCTTGCTGGGCTGAGGAGTCATTTGGGGCTTCTAGGACAGCTTGAAATTAGGAGGGAAATTTTGAAAAGGAGAGAGCTTCAGATATCTAATCCCCTAAATCTGCTTGCAAATTCTTTTCAAATGCTTGGTGGATTCCTAAATTGTACCTGTGCAGTGTGATATTCAAAGGAACCCAGCAGAAAGCAATAGTTGAAGTCCAATGAACTGAGTAGTGGTAACAACGGCTGGGCAAATACAGGGCAAATGAGAGGGGTTTAGTAAACACTTCTGGTTTCCCATTGAAACCCAAAACGGGCCGTGGCTTAGGAGGAAGGACAACATCCCAAAACGAAGGGATGTACTTTAGGACTCTGGGCAAAATGGGAAGAAACTCACTGAAACAAAGCTTAAAATCAGGCTTTCACAGCATCAAGGTTATACATTAGTAAGTTAACAGCTAGCCAGAATAAAACATTGTTTGGAAGAAAACAAAATCCAGAGTCTTTACAACATGTCATTCACAAAGTCCAGTACAAAATAAACCTTAAGCATACAAAGAAAAATTATATGATCCGTAATCAACAGAAAATATATAGAAGCAGATACCCAGATGACCCTATGTTGGAGTTAACAAAATTATTTTTTAACAGCTTTAAAATACATTTAAAAATTTACAGGGGAAAAAATGGTGGATCAATAGATTGGGATTCTTGGCAGAGAAACAGAAACTGAAAACCAAATGGAAAGTCTAGTGATTAAAAATTAGAATCTGAAATGAAACATATAGTGTCTAAATTTAAATATTCACTGGATGGGCTTAACAGTAAACTGGACAAGCAGAGGAAAGAAAAGTGGAAGACAGCCAGTACAATTATCAAACTGAAGCACAGAGAAAAAAAGAAACAGCAGAGATTTGAGAGCTGTGGGACAGTATCAGTCTAAGTAAGGTACTTTTGAGGTCCAGAGGAGAGGAGAGGAAGAGAATGGGGCAAGAGAAATATTTGAAGCAGTAATGCTTGAAATTTTCTCAAAATTGTTGGAAAACATCAACTTACAGGTCCAAGAAGTTCAGTGAATTCCAAACAGAATAAATGCAACAAAGATCACATCTGGGTGCATAGTATTGCAAAACACACACACATGCACAAAACCAAGCCAAATCAAAAAAATCTCAAAAGCAGCCAGAGAGGGGAAATGACATTACACTTGAATAAACAGTAAAAGTGGTGGCTAACTTCATCAGAAACAATGGAATCCAGGAAATGATGGAATGACATTCTTAAAGTGCAAAAATCATACACTACTATATAAAAAACAGATAAGGCCCTACTGTGTAGCACAGGAAACTATATTCAATATCTTGTAGTAACTTAAAATGGAAAAGAATCTAGAAAATTTTATATATATATATATGAGAATCACTTTGCTGTATACCTGAAACTAATACAACATTGGAAATCAACTGTACATCAATTTAAAAAAAAGTGCAAAAATTAACAAAAGTTAACCTAAAATTCTGTGTCTACTTAGAATGTTCAAAATAGTAAGACAAAATAAAAGCTATTCAGGTGTACAAAACCTAAGAGAATTTGTTGTTAGCAGACTGACATTGTAGGAAACGCTTTAAGAAATTCTTTAGGCTGACAGAAAGTAATCCTCCATAGGAATCTGTATCGCCAGGAAGGAATTAAGAACTTTGCAAATGATATATATGTCAGTAAATACAAAAGATAATTTTTTCTTAATTTCTCTGAATATCTATTTGTTTTAAAAAAATGTACAGTGTGGTATTTATAATGTATGTAGAAGTAGATGATAAAGATAGCACAAAGGGTAGGAGAGGGCAGTGAATGGAGTTATGTTGAAATAAGGTTATTATACTGTACATAAAGTTGTATAGTATTAATGTAAGGTAGACTAATGAGGATGCATATTACAATCTCACCCAGCAAAGGGAACAACAGTATGGGGCAAAGTCCAGAGGAAACCAAGCACCAGCTTCCAAGAGTCCTCTCCCAGTGGAATTACACAGGATGCACTTAATTCCTCCAGCATCAAGTTATGACAACATGGGTGAAGATGTTAGGCCTAACTGTGTTAGGCGCAGTGAACCACTCTCAGGGAATGGTGGGAACCCTCCCCCAAATCCAATTTCCCAGATGCCAATCAAACTTGGAATCTGGCCTTTCAAAAGATAGCAATCTCAGCCCAGCTATGCTAGCTTCTTTTCCGCACAGTGGTTCAGGGCAGGTTTTGCAGTGGGGAGGAGGGACACATGGTGGCCCAAAGTGGGGTGTCATAGACCAAGTGGGGTGAGGAGGGTGTCTACAATAATGGGCAGCTTAGTATGGGGTATTGGGGACAGAGTAAGAAAGTTATTCATATGCGTTGGGGCAACCTGGAATGAGGAATAAGTTCTCAAGAATAGAGAGGTGTGTATTGGGGAAAGGTGTCAGCAAAGATGACAAACTGCTTACATGCAGGAGACTTAATCAGACAAGTCAATATATTAACCATAGTGGAGCCATGTTTCTGTCAGAGAAAGGAGTTATGAATACCAAAAAAATGAAACCTGTGGGGTTGGGCTGGAATTGGATTTAAGAGTATGAATTCATGATTTAAGATATATAAAAACAGACGAAGAAATGTAGATGTAAATATATTTATATTTGTGTACACATATTCCCCAGTTCTTTGCACTGAGAAGGTCTTGGAGTAGTTACACCCCAAAAGCAATGAGCACACATACCACTCCTGTCTTCTAAATTCTCTACTGTCTTAGTCTGTTCAAGCTGCCACATTTTTAGGTGTTTTTTAAAAGCAGCATCCCCCTTCTTGGTATCAAAATCTTAGTCTGCTTGAGCTGCCATAACAAAAATATCATAGACTGCAAGACTTAAATGACAGATATTTATTTTCACAGTTCTGGAGGGTAGGAAATCCAAGATCAAGGTGCCGACCAATTTTGTTTCTGGTGAGAGCTCTCACTGGCTTGTAAATGGCTGTGTCCTCAGTGACAGAGAGAGAGCAGGCTCTCTGGTGTCTCTTCTTATGAGGACAATAATCCTATCTTGAGGGTCCCACCCTCATGACCTCATCTAATCCTAATTATCTCCCAAGGACCCCATGTCCAAATACCATCATGTTGTGGTGGTAGGGTTTCAATATACAAATTTTAGGGGACACAAACATTTGGTGTATAATATCCACTAAAGGAACCTGGGCTCCTTGGTGAAATGGCCAACTCCAGGTTTAGAGCAGAGAAAATAGAGAATAACCCAGAATATCTTGTGCCAGAAAAGAAGAAAGTGCTTAAAGAAGGATGAGGATGAATTATTGATTAGAGGGGCTCCCACTGGACAATTTTGAGCATCTAAAGTAATTATAGTAATGGATTATAACCCATGAGGTAAAATAAGAAACCATGAGCCAATGTGAACATATACATAAACACAAGAATAAATTGAAAGTGTGATTAAGTATGAATACATTCACATAGTTTCAAAGTACAGTTTTTACAGTGGAAAAACTTACAGATACCACCTTAATCTAGTGATGAAAGTTATTACTGGGCCAAATTTCACATAATAGGGTCAATGAGAAAAATGCAGTACTACTGTGATATTCCTGTCAAAGATTCACAACCTGAATCTATTCCAGGAGCATTCTACAAAATAACTGGAATCTTCAAAGTGACTGGCAAATTCATGAAAAGTGAAAAACTGAAGAACTGTTCCAGACTGAAGGAGACAAAATAGAATGACAACTAAATGCAACTTGTGATTTAGAACTGGTTCCTTGTGCTATAAAATACCTTATTGGAACAACTGACAAAACTTGAATGCAGTCTAAGGGTTAGATGACAGTAATGTGTCATTGTTAATTTTCTGATTTTGATGGCTGTTACTGTGGTTACATAGAAGTACGTCCTTGTTTGCAGGGAATACACACTAACATGTTTGTGGGTGATGGGGCAGCAGGTCAACAACTTACCATTTCAAGGAAAACAAAGTTATTTGCACTGTAGTTAAAACTTTTCTGCAACTTTCTCATTGTTTCAAAATCTTTTCAAATAATGTTTGGAGAGGAATTCCCTGGTGGTTCAGTGGTTAGAACTCTGTGCTCTCACTGCCGAGGGCCTGGGTTCAATCCTTAGGGAACTAAAAAAAAATAGACCTCAGGAAACTTCCAAACATCATCATCATCATCATCATCACCATCATTTTTGCCGCAAACCACACGGCTTGTGGGATCTTAGTTTCCCAACCAGGGATGAACCCAGGCCCCCTGTAGTGGAAGCGTGGAGTCCTAACCACTGGAATGCCAGGGAATTCCCTTTCATTTTTATTTAGTTTACAATTTTGAATCTTTGGTCAATCTTCCCTTAAAAGATGCTGAAATTAAATGGTATATTTTCTACTTTTATTTTTAAACTTTTATTACACAGTGGAGTTATTTAAATCTTTTCTACTCTGCTGATATAAAACATTTTACCCTTTCTGAGGAACAAACGAATTATTTGGTACAGATCTGTAGTCCAGGACATTAAGTATCTAACAAAATCCTGAGTTCTGTAGCAATTTTTTTTTGCCTGTCTCCCTGAAGTTTAGGAAAAAGATTTTCCTAAACTCCTGGGTTTTGGCTCCAGATTAGAGTTTTCATTTAACTTCTATAAATCTGACTTCTGGTCTAGTAAGTTTACAATGTGATTTTGATTTTCCTGAGAAAACCCTGAAGAAAAGGTATGTCACTTAGAAGGTCAGGGACAGCTGAAGAGAAAGAGAAGAATGCCAGGAGGGTAAGTTTCAGAAGGTTGCAAAATCTGAATCAGAGAGACTGTCTTGGAGTTAGAATTTTCTTTTGAAGCCTCAGCATACCAATTAACAAAGCTGATTGTTCACCGGTGTTCTGTCTTCTCAGTTTAAAAAATTGATTTTATGTCAAAAGTTCTCGTAATTTTATTCTATGTTGATTTTTTTCTAATTTACCAATGAAAATGCAAGACTTTGGATTATAAGTAATTTTATATAAGGGGTAGAAGTTCTTCTAGGAGGAGGTGGAGACTTTGACATAGGTAATTTGCAAGAAAGGGAGGCCATGGTGGTTGATCGACAATGTGTATTTTGTTAGTGTCACAGATTCTCCAGCCAAGCAGGATGACTAGGAAGAGTCTGTACAATCAACAGTCACAAACTCTACAGATCACTAATCCCAGAATATGGACTAATCAAAGTGATCTTTTTTTGACAAACTGACAGGACAGTGTTCTCATGAAGGTTCTGCAGGATACTTAAGGCAAAGTTTGATCAATCACTTTTTCAACAATTGATCACCAATCCAATGGGACTTCCAATTGTTAGGGCTTAGGGCTGGCTTGTACTGAAGACTTATCAGGTTTATACTTCTGTCTGTTTCCTATGGAACACTCCCTTATACATTAAAAATAGATAAAACAATAAAATATAAACAAAACACATGAAACAAGACTTCATAATACAGACAAACAATAGCAAAAGCAACAAGAAAGAGTAAGCAGGTTAATGGCAAAAATATATTCAAAACAAAATAAAACGTCTAATAACTTCATACAAAGATCTAGGCCTAATTATAGAATACACTCCAAACTAAAAGGTCTAATTATTCAACATAAGAACCTATGTCTGTGGTTCTATTCCTAGTTTGTTGTTTTTTCTGGTAGGGGTGTTAGATTTGTCAAATGTTTTTCTGCATCTATTGAGATGATTGTGTGGCGTTCGCCCTTTATTAATATGGTGTATTGCATTCTTAATTCTCATATGTTGAACCTGCTTTTCATTCCTGTGAATTCCCACTCACTCATTCATGGTGTATGATTCTTTTTATATTTTGGTGGATTCATTTTGCTATTATTCTGTTGAGGTGTTTTTGCATCAACTTTCATATGGGATGTTGGTCTGTAGTTTTCTTGTGATGTTTTTGTTTAGTTTTGGTATCAGGGTAATTCTGGCTTCATAGAATGAGAAGAGAAGTGTTCCTTTCTCTTCTATTTTTGGGGAACAGTTTGTCAATGATTGGTGCTAATTCTTCTTTAAATGTTTGGTAGACTTCATCGATGAAGCCAACTTTGCCTGGGCTTTTTGTGGAATTTTTTTTTTAATTATAAGTTCAATTGCTTGTTATGTCTAATCAGATTTTCTATTTCTTCTTGAGTCGTTTTCAGTAGTTTGTATCTTTATAGAAATTAGTCCATTTCATTTAGGTTATCTAATTTGTTGGTATATAACTGTTTATAATGCTCCCTATGATCCTTATTTCTGTAAGATCAATAGTAATGTCCCCCCTTTCTTTCTTGATTTTAGTAATTTTTTAAATTATTTTTTAAACTTTAATTAATTTATTTATTTTGGCTGCACTGGGTCTTAGTTTTGGCATGCATGCGGGATCTAGTTCCCCAACCAGGGATGGAACCCAGGCTCCCTGCATTGGGAGTGCAGAGTCTTACCCACTGGACCACCAGGGAAGTCCCAATTTTAGTAATTTGAATCTTTTTTTTCTTGGTCTAGGTAAAGCTTTGTCAATTTTGTTGAAAATTACAAAGAATCAATTTTTGGTTTTGTTTTCTCTCTTTTTTTAAATTAATTAATTAATTAATGTTTTGGCCATGCAGCCTGCAGGATCTTAGTTCCCTGGGCCCCTGCAGTGAAAGCAGAGAGTCCTAACCACTGTAACCACTGGACTGCCAGGGAATTCCCTCTCTATTGTTTTTCTATTCTCTATTTCATTTATTTCCACTCCAAGCTTTATTTCCTTCTTTTTATTTTAATTTTTTGGCCGCACCACACAGCACATGGGACCTTAGCTCCCTGAGCAGGGTTCAAACCTGTGCCTCCTGCAGTGGAAGTGCAGAGTCTTAACCACTGGACCACCAGGGAAGTCCTTTTATTTCCTTCTTTTTGCTTGAAGTTTAGTTTGCTCTTCTTTTTCTAGTTTCTTAAGATGGAAGGTTAGGTTATTGATTTGAGATCCTTCTTTTTTTAATACACGCATTTACAGCTATACATTTCCCTCTAAGAACTGCTTTTGCTGTATCCAATAAGTTTTGGTATGTTGATTTTTAATTTTCATTCATCTTAATGTATTTTCTAAGTTCTCTTGTGATTTCTTCTATGATCCATTGACTAAGTTTTTAAAATTCCCACCAGATGGGAGCATCCCAAATTTCCTTCTGTTATGGATTTCTAATTTCATTCCAGTATATTTGGAAACATACTTTCTATGATTTTAATCCCTTTAAATTTATTGAAAACTATTTTATGGCCTAACAAATGTTCCGTCCTGGGAATGCTCCATATACACCAGAGAAGAATGTGTATTATGCTGTTGTTGGATGGTGTATTCTAGACATATGTTAGGTCTAATAGGTATATAGTGTTGTTCAAGTCTTCTGTTTCATTGTTGATCTTCTGTCTAGTTGTTTCCTATGATTTTATATCAATTACTCAATTCCCTCTATTAGATTTTTTTCTTCTTCTTAAAATAGCTTGAGAGATTTATTTTTGCTAACTCTAAACCCTGTTGTACTCATCAATAAGGAATTAGTTAAATATATTGATATGAAGGCACATGCCTATGATTGAATTCTCTAAGGTCACTAAAACTACATTCTAGAAAATTAAGACATGGGAAAAATGTCACAATACATCCTTACATGAAGTAGGCAGACTATAAATAATATGTACTATTTGATTCCAGTTTTGTTAAAATAAAAAAGACTGGGGCTTTCCTGGTGGCGCAGTGGTTGAGAGTCCGCCTGCCGATGCAGGGGACACGGGTTCGTGCCCTGGTCCGGGAAGGTCCCACATG